>NC_061522.1:11507500-11592500 GCF_022379125.1 Scophthalmus maximus | reverse complement strand
TTTATATCCAAAAGGTCAATTTCACTGTGACATCATAATGTTCTGCAAAAACAATTTGTAACACGCACATTTTTTGGCATTTGTGCTTGAGGAATTGCTTCGAATGATTAAGAAATGATCCAAACTGCTGATTCATTTTCTGTCATTAGACAAAAAATTAAGGTTAGATGCACCAGACGTTGAGTTTTTTTTTGCTGTTTTTGGGAGGAAAAATTGAAAGATGGCGAGGCATATTATATTATCACCATTAACATGAAGGATGGACGGATGGAAAATGAGCAGCAAAGGCCATAGAGAATGTTAAGTGACCTTCTGTCTGTACACAGTCTGCTTTAATGCATGTAAAGATCAGGCATAAATGCGTGCATGCATGCAGCGTGCACACACGTCACAGTGACTTTTTCCTCTGTTAGTTAGTGTCAGGGGCCTGCTGTTGGCTTAAGACCAGAGCGCCACCCTCTGGCTGCTGCAGGAAGTGAAGCCTGACTCTCCTTGGAAGACTTAGACATTTCAAATTAGATTTTTTTTTTTTCCTAATTTCCTTTTTTTTTTTATCAGCAGTGTGTGATGTTTTGTATTGAGAAGGAGATGATAGACGTTGGAAAGACTCCTCAACACAGAAGAAATGTTCTCTGTTTGAAGAAGAGCAGAGAAAGCTGGAGAGGGTGTGAGAGAAGGACAGCGATTCAGACGGTTGGAGGTGGAGAGAGAAAAAGAATGGAGTGGGGGGGTGGTAGTGTATTAAAGAGGAGAGGGTGAGCAGAGAGTGAATCTGAGCGCAGAGCAGCTGATTGGTACAGGTATACTATACTGGTGTGTGTGTGAGCATTGATTGGCCTCTCTTTAGATAGTAGTGGTGACACCTGTACGTGTGTGTCTATTGATCGGCAGCCCTGCCTATCAGTGTTTGTGTATCGAGCGGATTTTCTGCCCACGGCTGTGTGTGTGTGTCCGAGCGCGTGTGCTGTTGTACATCGATCTTTTCCCCGGGGATGTGTGTGTCAGTGTCTCTCGGTACCACAAGAAAACAAGTCTGTGACCTTCGAAGTTCGTTTAAGTAACTCCCATGCTTAAACTCCATTTGGTTTCCCTCTTTCTCACCTGACCGCCTTCCTGTCGCTTCTCCATTTAGTATGTTTTACCCTTTTTTAATACCTTTTTGTCTCACTTTCTTTCTCCAGAAGCTTCTTTGCCTTATGCTCAATCCACACATGCCTTTGTCAACCCAAGGTTAAGACGTTTTGCCCCTTAAAATCCTCTTTTCACATTTCTTTAGAAAAAATCTATTGTGACATTATGTGGGGCCTTTTGAGTTTGTCCAAGTCAAATTAAGGCATATTATGCATTATGTTAAAATTTTAAGGTATTCAGCCTGCATAATTACACATTCTTTTTTCTGTTGCAAATAGTCATTAAGAGCATGAAGCACCAAGAGGCCAAACTCTATAATGTTGTTTTTACGAAGCCAGGTGGTGTAAAATGTACTGTCATGTAATGACATTTGAGAATAGGCCTCAAAGCTTGAACACACTTGTGCAAGCCATTTCTTTTGATGATATTTTTACTTGCTTTTTATTTCATTTTAAAGGACCAGATATTCACCGAGCTCTTAGCAGTGAGTGATCCCCTGCTGTTTTCAAGTTGTTTCCCAGAAATTGTGCTGCAGAGGTGGAATTTAGTTCTTTGATTTATATCAATCCATGCCAATAAAATATATTATGGGTGATAAGTATAGATATAGTATTAGCATCTTTTTATATGCATGTGTTCTTTCATGTGCTTCACTCAGTAATTTGATACTTTGATTTTATGTATAATTTAAAGGAACAACACAAAAATCATCACTTTAACATTGCATGGTGTCTGTATTGCACTGTTGAAAATAATTAAGATTTTACTTTATTTTTCTATATTTCTAGAAGATATTGAAGTTGTGCTTTACATGAAAAAACAACTTATTTGAATCATCTTTTATACAAATTTAGGTTAGAATTGTTTAAAGTCTTCATGTTTTTGTGGGGGGGTGGTTGTAGACACGTGTGAATGTGTCTGGAACATTGAGTTCCACGTTTGTCCTGCTGACTTACAATGGTTCTTGGTGAACTGCAGGGCAAGATCAGCTACGAAAAGTGTCTTATTTACAATTGTGTTGGTATATAAAATAGATAGAACTGGAAGGTCAAAATGTCCCAGTTTGGACACTAAACACAAAACAAAGTGATTCTCTGGATGAGACGAATATTGTTCTCTCCACAGACTTGTATCAGAAATAATACATTTTACTCATGACAGAAGAATGCATGTAACTCCTACATCAACCAGACTCACTTGATTCCTTGGCAATGGCCTTGGGAGAAGTTGTTAAAAAACGTTGTGTGGCGTTGTAGCGCCGTTCGGTGGTCAAATAGAGAACTGCAATCTAAACTCTGCAACAAAGTTAAAGTTTGACATGTACAAACACAGTGCTGGACATCCACGAGATGTTATCATTGCTTTGTTTCTAAATTTGTGGATGTAATAATGATTCTTCCCACCGTTGTCATAGTAACACCAAGTGCATACTTTACCTGACATCAGGTTACAGATTAAAGTGGCTACTTGTTTGGAATTAAAATTGCTAATGTACAAATCCAATAATTAGGTATTCATATTGATGATATAAATGAGAAATACACACACAAATGACATTGAAAAAAACTAAAACGGGGGTAACTGTAAAAGAACAAAGTAATCAAGAAATCAGTTTTGGGTGAATAATGATAATAATAATCTCTGTATTTAGAAACACTCTTACACAAGCAACAGCTCATCCACATCTCCACCCATCAGTCCTATGAATCATACCTCACTAATAATTCATATAATGATGAGCTAAACCATCTTTAACTCTTTTGTTCTTTCTGCTGAACTTGAAATGACGGGCTTAAGTTTTCACCTGTCCTTGTTCCGTCCTTCCTTCTGTCTGACTGACCTCTTTTTTTTGTCACTCATCTCACAAGAATGTGCCCAATTCAAACGGGTATTCTGTAAAAATCCTTTAAACTCACATCTATTCAGCGAGCTGTTTTTGCTGCCTCATCATTTTAAAGTACAGATTCGCCAGTCTTCTCACCTCTTCCATCTCAAAAGGCTCTCAACTCTTTATTACCGCAGACGGAGACACTGAAGGCACGGGGAGGGAGGCAGGGGAAGGTCCATTTGTCAAAAGGAAATGGTTTTTTGTGTCTTCAATCTGGTTTTATTACCTGCTTACGGTCATCAGGGCAAAGAAAGTCAAGTTCACTTTGGTAGTACAGCTCTTGGAGGTAAAAAGCAGTTCAGAACATGGCAGTTAATGATAATTAATTGGAGTATATTAATGTATTGTTCAAACAGGTTCTTTGTTTGTCACAGTCTCAGAAATGTGGCTTGAAAGAACAACGTGATGAACAGAGAGTAAAATGAAAATGAGACCTGAAATGATTTGTTTCAATAATTGACAACTACTTACAAAAATGATTCATTGTTTAATTTGGCACTAGTTTCTTTAACGGGATTATTTTATACTTGTTATATATTGATTATTCTTAACAATTTACTAACATTCACTTGACCAAATTATGAATTGATTAATCAATTCATCTGCAGGTAAATCGCTGACAAAAATCTTGGTTAGTTGCTGCCCTCTAACAAACAATTGCTTGGCAATCGCTTGCTTTAATGTATGTAATAGGTAAGAGTGTTAAAGAAAACAATAAATAAATAAAAACAGAAAAATCCGCACCATCCTTTTTAATCTGTGCGTATAGTTCACTGTCATCATCCAGGAGAACAGGGACACTTCACTCAGGTGTTTATTCTTAGGTACAGGTGTCTTCACACACACACACACACACACACACACACACACACACACACACACACACACACACACACACACACACACACACACTCTGCCGGATGTACATGCAGAACCATAGGAATGTACACACAAATGCATAGCCACATCGTCACATACGCAGACACACACACACACACACACACACAGGTGGAGTGTTATCAGAGCTCTTGCAGCCTTTGCAGGTCTTTGTGCATTTCCGCTTAGCTGGATGATGTCGATTTTGTTGTGTGGGTGTGTGGAAGCCTGGGATTGTTTGTGTCCGTTTGTGAGTTGTTGGCTGAGATCTGAAATCGGGGTTTTGACCAGGGCACAAGCGACTCAGTCCATCTGTATATGTCAAAATCCCTGTCTCCTATGTCCACGTGTTGTCTCTGTCTAATTGCTGGGGATGAAGTGGGTAATGGCTTTCCTTTAAAACACGGCCTCACTTGGGCCACACTACAAAGAAGCCTCAGCAGTGAGCAGCAAGAATAGAAATTGAATAACTTTGACCCAGATGTCAATAGATTATATTGTATCCTCTATTCCGCCTTCCACGGTGTGACCAGATTACCTCCAGTCACTGGATGTCGGGGGGGGGGGGGCTTTCACCCCGGCATCACATTATCATTACATTCCAGGAGAATTTTGTCTCTCCAAAGAGAAAATGGGGACTCCTGCTGATAGTCTTCAGACTGATTGACTGACTGACAGGAGGAGATAGGAAGAGCCTTTGGGAATTTGCCTGTGTGAGTCCTTGCAGGGCGCGGGGTTAGGGCTTTGGTCTGAGTCTTTGTGAACTGGCAGACACAAAGGGGACAGGAATCACATCTGGTTATTTAGGGGTCCCCCCCTCCTCCTCCGCCGCCTCCTCCTCTGTAGCCTGCTTAACGGCACACATGCACACCTCCACTTTAAGCTGTCTCCTCAGAACATTTGATTTTCTTGTTGTTGTTCATGAGTGAGAGTCAACACTATAATTCATTTCTTTATAATAATGTAAATGGCTCAATTCAAATTACCACATGGGAAAAAAGGGTATTAACGGTTTAACCTGCAGCTCATCTTCTCTATCCTGTTCGAGTGGATGTTCACCTTAGAGCCATTTCATCTCTCTAATTCACAACTGTCTAATTAACGCACCATGTTAACCTAATATGTACATTGTGGCATGTTGCACACACACACACACACGCACACACAAGAGTCTGTTTGTTTTGGTGCGAACCCAGTGGTCTTGTGTTGTGTTGCGAGGCTGTTTCCTATGATAAAGCAGGCAGAGTCGGTCCCCAGTGGGTCCAGTAACATATGCAAACCTCTCCCCATTGCTGCAATAACATATGCAAAACAGTGCCACTGGCCTCGGCCCCCACACTCACACCACCCGTTACTGTTCCGATCCCACCCCCTCTCTTCTGTCACACACAAGCCTGTTTGCTTCTCGGATTGCATTTGATAAGTGTGTGTGTGTGTGTGTGTGTGTGTGTGTGTGTGTGTGTGTGTGTGTGTGTGTGTGTGTGTGTGTGTGTGTGTGTGTGTGTGTGTGTGTGTGTGTGTGTGTGTGTGTGTGTGTGTGTGTGTGTGTGTGTGTGTGTGTGTGTGTGTTCCTTCAGATTGTGGTCTGTAACAGTCTGAGCTTTGTGTTGGCCAAAGGATTATCATGGCTTTGCCACCAGCAGCTAAGGCAAGGAGCAGAGAAGAGCTTAGAGAGACACGGTGTATGTGTTTGGACAACTGTGGGAAACCACAGTTGTGTTTGTGTGTGTGTGCGTGCGTGAGAGAGAGAGACGGAAAGTGCTTGTGTGTGTGCATGTGCATGAGAAGCCACGGATGGCTGGTTGTCTGTGTCCACACAGCGAAGCCCTTAGGACCCTCTCAAACACACACAAACTGAATCGTCCGTCCTCCTCCTGGCTTGAGTCCTCTTTTTGTCTGACTGGTAAAGTGTCCGTGAGCAGCTTCGGAGGCTCCTCATGTCGTATCAGCAGGTTGCGAATCAGACTCTTCTGCTGTGTTCACACTCAAGAGGACTGTTCAACACAGACAGATGTTTTGAATGTACAGTAGCCTCCCATGCTGGGAAGTGTCAGTCAAACTAATTTATGAATGAACAGGACTAGGGTCTTTAGGGGAAAGCTGAAAAAAATATAAATGCACAATCAGGTGTAAGTTTCATAAGATTCGATTTCTGTCACTAACAGCATGCAAATATTCACAAAACAAGACACAAATACAAAAAAAGAAATGAAATACACCACAATAACATGGAACAGAGACAAGATTAATCATTAAAAGTTGATAAAACATTTTTATCTTGTCTATTATATAACAATTGTGTATGTATAAATCATCACTCAGACACGACATGTTGAAGACAGCGTCAGTGAATAAAACCTCTGAGGCGTCACTGACACATTAACAATTAATTTTACAGCTTCAAGCTCCTGAACAACATATTTGTTGAACTTTTTTTGTTATCCAGTTGGCCTGTGCAATTAGAATAAAGGGCTCACAAGGAGACCTTGGATTATTTTTTTAAGAATTTCATGAGGTGAGACTTCAGTTGGGATAAAGTTCACTGAGTTTCCCCTGGCAGCAGAACCAGTCATCAGGCTGTTTGGATGATGATTTGACTCACTTCCTGTGAGAGCCTAATGATGTCACCAACTATTTAAATAAAGTAAATATGCAGTAATATAACGCGTGGCTTTGCAATGACAGAATATAATCTGAAACTGGTTTTGGGTGGATATGTTTGGAGATATGTGACTGTACGGAACAGTTGCCTTGTTTATCCCATTAGAGAACCAGAGTAAGTCGAAGTTAGTTTCAAAAAGGAAATTTGATGCTGAATCGATGCTAAAACCTGAGAATTCCACATCCAAAATAATTGGTATTTTCGCATCTGTCTGAAAATCGGGCCTGTGCCTTGTTGACTTTCATTGCACAGCCAGACTCTCTAGGACTCCTGAGAGAGAAAGAAAGAAAGAGAGAGAGAGAGAGAGAGAGACACCAAACTGATTTGATCCCTCAGGCCCTCACCCTGTTAGCTATTTAGATGCCCCTGATACGAAGCGCTGGATGAAAACAGAGCAGAAATGAGAGAGGATGAAGGTTTTTCCAGTTAATTAATATTGTATGAGGCAGACAACTCCTGTTTCTTGCACGCACGCACGCACACACACACACACACACTATCACAGGTTGGTGGAAGAATAGGAGGGGATTTCATTTCTTCTTTCTCTCTCTCTCTCGTGCTTCTGTCTATGTGCTGGATCAGAGTATGTGGAGATAACACAAGCCCAAGGTCAGGGAGGAAGAGACAGAGGCAGACGTACTTCCAATTTACATGAGAGATGAATGTGAAGAGGGGCAGGAAGGGTGGAGGTCGGGGGGCTTGAGACAGGGACTGTGATCTCCTTAGGGTGTGTGTGTGTGTGTGTGTGTGTGTGTGTGTGTGTGTGTGTGTGTGTGTGTGTGTGTGTGTGTGTGTGTGTGTGTGTGTGTGTGTGTGTGTGTGTGTGCGTGTGCGTGCAAAAGAGGTCTGTGATCTCCTGGCCTTTGTGATGGAGATGGGCCTGGGCCGGTCTGACCCGATAATGACGCGAGGCTCTAATAGCATTCATTCTTTCTGCCGCAAAACTGCTCAAGCGTAAAAGAGAGAGAGAGAGGGAGGGAGGGAGGGGTGGGGGACAAATGTGAGGGATAGATGTGGGGATGGAAGAGAGAAGGAAGAAGGGAGAGGAGACGAAAAGGAGAGGAGGTTAGCCAAGCTATGTTTAAGAAATGACATGGGGCACAAATCATTTGTAATCTTGGAATCAGGGCAGAGAGAGGGAGGGGGCGGGGGGCAACTTAGAAGAGTGTTAAGGTGCTTGTAGAAGTGTGTGTGTGCGTGCGTGCGTGTGTATGTGCATGTGCATGATGTGCGTGAGTAACATTAGCAGTAAATGCTCTCTCTCTCTCTATCAGTGTATATTTGCTGTGGGCACTGGAGCATGGAAGGCTTTCAGAACACTGGCCCATAGGGGCCGGGACCCTGTGTCCAACACTCACACACAGACACACACAGACGGTTACTTATCATACAGGGTCATTACAGGCCTCTAACTATAGCCCACGATAATCTGCTTTATATCAGCTCCCATATTCACCTGACAATACACAGCAGCCCGTATCAATAGCCTGCATGGGAATGATGTCAGGACAGAGGAAGAATGGGAGACAAATTGAAGATTAAACCACCATTATATTGTATCCATCATGTTCAATGGAAAACATTTTTTTAAAATATATATTAAAACATATTAGATCCTGAATGACAGGCTTTTTAAATAGTATTTTCCTTGTTTAGACCAAGACAGGTCCTCCTTTAAAGCAGAAAGGCGAGGACAACGGTCGATCTCCTGCCTACTGCTACAACTGCTCCAGGAAAGGACACTTCGGCCACGTGAGTAGCTCACTGAAGTTTTTATTGAACTGCCTGTCATGATATATGCATTAGGTAGTTGCCATTTTGTGAGCGGGAACTGTTCAAAGTATGAGATTGATTTTAAAGTTTCTTTTCTCCTGTACCAATGAAAGTATTTCTTTTGGATGTTGGTAGAGCACAGGACAAGAATAAAATTTGTAATATTATGAAGTTAACAGCATTGGTGTTGATAACAGTAACAGCAATAGAGTTTGTGTCAGGAATGGTGAAAGGTTTTTTACTGTCTTTATCCTCCTAGGGCAGAGAGAAGGCATCAGATTTCTATCACATGATGATGAATCATAGATTTATTTTTGTCTTCTTCATATGTGATACCTGTGTGTTCTTGCACACGCTGTCATGCATTTGTGTGTGTGTTTACCTCAGGCGTGCACACGGCAAAGGATGTTCAATGGGGTGTTTGTCAGCATCCCTCTCATCAACCACTACGACACCGTGGAGGACATCAACCGCAGACAACACAGGACTAAGCTGAAGGTTAAAGGTCCGTCACACAGAATCTCGCAGACAAAAACATCGGTACTGCTTTTCACCTGGACTGCAGATTTTGTTCCTCACCAAGCTGTGTGGCCTTCTAGAAATCTAAACTAGAGAGCATGTTACAATGGGATCATATCAGATGATGACGTTCTGAACGCTGTACTTACAGACGGAGAGAAAACACGCAGCTACATTCACATTACTATGTTTTCGTTTGAAAACACATCTCTAAAGCTGTCCACACTACTCAGGAGTTTCTGTGCACCTCAGACTGAAAAGTTTGAAAATGCTGCCCACCCCGTTTTATTTTGAAAAGTCTGGGGCTGCATTGCAGTATGGACGGGCATAAACTGAAACGTTTGGAAACGATGATGCAGTCAACTGCAATTGCTTCCTGATTGGTTCTTATCAGTCCCAACCCCACTACTTGCGGTGGAGGTGAAACGTTAAAACACCTAGGTAGGTACTAGTTCTACCTTGTCCAAGAAAAAAAAAATCCATCATCTTGGTTTTAATCAGAGTAGGCCCTCTGCTTCCTGTTTTCACAGAGGGCACATGTACGTGATACGTGATTGGTCATGTGATATATGTTTTCAGGTGTGTTGATATAGACTGGGAATAATACTGATACAGAGCTAAAACACCTGTTTGGACAGACATAGTAGTAGAATGTATGTAGCCACACACACACACACACACACACACACTCGGGCTCTTGGCTTGAGATGTCTAAGGTAGTGTGGCGATCTCCCTACATGTAGAAAATAAGTCATTAAATCCATTGTGCTACTGTTTTCCCCAGAATTGAAGAAGAATGGCTGTTTCACCAACACCTGTCAGACCCCTGTCACACCAGGACCGCCAAAGAAGAAACCGAAGGTCGGGCATCACAAAAACAACCACACGCCTCACCAAACCCCCAGCAACCACAAGCCCAGTTCCAGCCATATATTTTTCAGTGACAAAGACTTCAGGGACGAGACACCCAAAACAAATGAGAGCAAGTACCAGCAACCGCAAAGCACAGGCAATGTGAAACGGTGGAAAGCCAAGAGACCAGTGCCCACCTCAAGAGACCCCCTCCCATCCAAAAAAATCATTTTGGATGAAGCAGCTGACTTTCCCAGAGGGCGAGGCAAAGGAGAGAACTCAGCTCAGAAGAAGAGCAGGGGGAAAAAGATGAAGAAAACAAAGGTGGAGGGACACCGAGAGGGCAGACCAGACCGTCTCCGTTGGAATGTAGCCGGTGGGATGCAGCGGTCAGAGTCGAAGCAAGAGCTCGGAGCGAGCGGTAAGAAGAAGAGATATCGAGGCCGCAGGATTGCCGGCAGTAAACACCACGCTGAGCCGATGTATCCAACGGATGAGAACCTGTTTATCATCAAACAGAGGAAACGCAACAGATAGCATCAGTGTTTGTGAGGTGTGGGTGTCAGAGGCTGTCAGGGCTGTGCTCCATATGATCTGTGGCCATACTGTACGGTCACAACATTTACAGACACGACTCTAAGGGTCTCACTGCAAAAGTCACCAGTTCTGCTTAAGCCGTTTTCAGAGAACACATTTTGACATGTCACAACAGGAAAAGCACAGATGTAAATATAGAAATTAAAAATGTCTACATTCAGTTTAGCAGCTTCAGTTTCAGGGTCCTGGTGTTGTACATGTTGGACTCACTGTCACACTTCCATGACTTCCTGGGACATTTGAGTAGAATTAACCAATAAAATCTGTAACCCAGTGTCCACGAACATTGGGACCATATACTGGCCATTAAAAGATCAATTTCAACGTGAAAGGTGAGGGACAAATTTCACAGTCCTCATTCTCTGCAGAAATGTTTATCTGAAAGTAATATGAGGTTTCGGGATTCTGAGTTAGACAAATTACAGCAAGGAATTTTGAACTATAATGGCACTATAAACTTTAAAAGACAACACATCTGTTTGATTTGCATACCTTTTTTTTGTACAAAATGAGAACTGCAGATTTTGTTCCCCGTCATTTACATTGGAAGTACGTAAGGAAGAGATCATTTAATGTCCAGTATGAACACGAGGAATGAAAACAGCCAGCAAATATTGTTTCAACACTGACCAGACACAACATTGAAACATTTACTGGTTGTAACTTGCTACATGGAAAATACCTGAAACTACAAAATAGCTTTAAAGCACATTACTGAGAGGAATCTTTCAAAACAGGAAATGCAGCAATCTGCCACAACAATGTAACTAGTTACCTGTTGTAATGATGTGGCTGATCGGTGTGTTTACAGCCACCTGATTGTATTGTCAGACAAGAAAAATCATGACCATATTGTTGTTGTTACTACTAATCTGTGCTTGTCCTAATATGACGAGGTACGTTTGTGTTGATGTGGTCGATCCTGAACTCTGAGCTGCCTTTTCACTGTCTCACCTTGTTGTCAATGGGAGAATTACAACCCGTATTAAAACCGAGGCATCGATTCATGACATTTAAGAATTGTTTCGGTCGCTGTTGGGCAGAGGAGATAGTTCAGGAGTTCATGTGGTTAGTTAATTAAAAACAAGTCATTAATATCAGTGTCAACATGTCAGTTAAATAGGATCACTTTCATTGCTAATGGGCAATGAATTAATTTGCTGCATCAACTTAATATAGTAATTATTTAATAGGTAATAGTTAGAATAAGTCTATTGCCATCATCGTCATGTTCTTTGTCAATTTGTTTGTTCAGATTTCATTTTTGCATAGTGAAAAATTTAATTGAAACAGTTTGCTCTTTGAAGTACAGTAATAGAATTTCCCAGTGCCTCCACTCTCAATGTAATTTTAGAGTCGTTGCTGCTGTTGCCACCAAAGGATGGTTTTTGTTTTTTTAAACTACTCTTGGAAGATGGGCCTTTTTTCATTGAGAAATGAAGCAGTGTCTTCATTTGTAAATTATCCAAATATATGAAATGTGTAAATGTTTTTATTACATATTTTTGATGCAAAACTGCAGATGGTCACTTCGCCAGTTCTTGTGTGATCTGGACAGCCTGCGGCACTGACATGCAGCCCTGACGGTTTCAGTCTCTAACCACCCACTAATTTAAATAAGTTATTTATCTTAATTGTTGTGGTTATAACTTGATTGAACCTCGATAACACACAAGAGTGTGATGGTAACATGATAACATGAATACAAGTTACCCAAAGTCTCTGTGGAAAAATAAAACATGAATCAGCTGCTTCATTTGAGTGCTTCATTTCAGACTAACGTTTGTTAACTGGACAACTTTGAAAGTTTCAGGGATTCATTAATTCACATTGCCTTCCCCGTTGTGTAATTTTTATAAATTATACATAAGAATAATTTTGTTCCGGTCGTTAAATGTTTTTCTTTTCCAATAGATATTGGTATTATCATAAGCTAATGATATTTCTGTCAGCTCTCAAGTGTATCATCAGTTTGCATTCCTAACTATTACTGAAGACGTGGCGATGAGTCATCTTGTTGATCATAAGTAACCTCGTAATGTAAAAAAAAAATCATAATTAAAAATGTGATTAGAAGCAGCTTTCAAAGTTATTTATTCACTGTTCAGGAGCACTGGTGCCATAAATTAGAGTCTCACTGCTGCTTCTACTCTCTTTGGTTTATTAGTGTTTTCTTCATTGCTGTTTATCTGTGGTAACAAATACACAACAGTAGATCACAAATTATATTAAATTCACCAAATGTCCACTTTCTTTTGTCTTAAACATCATATTTGGATCACTTCAAGTAAAATAATTATCGGAATAATTTAACAAATACTTTAGAAGTAAAATGTATTATTGACCTGGTTGCTATTATTATATATTAGATAGTGTAAATAACATTTTTCGTTTGGCAAATGTGCAACTATTATACTGTACAAGGGTATGCAAAAGTTTGGCGAAGTCCTCTTTGGTGGCTACAAAAAGTCTTTGCTAACTGGGATTTTTCAACTGCAATATTTCGTCATATTTTTATGACCATAATGTGATGTGTAAAAGTTATAACCAGAAACAACGGCAATTAAGCTGCATAGATATAATATAATAATAAAATAAAACCAAAAAATGTGCTTACGGGTACAGACAGTACTTAAGTACTCGCCACCATTGCAAGATATTATTGTGATTAGATTATGTATCACTGGAACGAATTTTAAATCTTTGTACATGAGTAATTATGTATTTTTCTGAATATTAATTCAACAATACTAAGAGGCCACCCAAGCCCTAACTTTCTCCCATTGTTGGAACTGTCTATGAAGCCTACATTCACCAATAATTACCACATTTGCGGTGTCCCCTGAAGGCATCAGATGAGAAACTCGCGACGCTTCATGTCGCTCCGCCTCGCTGGGATCAAAGAGCTCACATCGGGCAACGCCCCTCTCCTGCTCTCTGATTGGTCTACCTTGATATTCTTACCCTAATCCTAACCAATCATCATGCTTCGAGCATATGAGAGCCAATCAGAGACAGGGGGCGGCTTCGTGGGGCGGCGTCATAAAGCTCGACAGCACGACAGCGTTTTCCGTTCCTGACTGTAAGGGCTTCCGGGTGAATCCAGGCCACAGTCCACAGACCAAGGGACACTTTCTGGACTCGGGCCGAAGAAGAGGAACGAGAACAAGAACAAGAAGAAGAACAAGAACAAGAATGGATAACGGTTCTTTTTCAACCGGCGACACAGAGCTGGACCAGGCTGTCGAGCAGTGGCTGCAGTATGACAAGGTAAACAGGCAGCTGCCGAGCTGTGCTGTGACACATGGAGAGAAATGATGGTCACAAATATGTATTACATGATCTACTAAAAATGACACTTACAAATATATTCAATGATTGCCGCGTAATTTTGTTTTTTGTTTTTTTAGGAGATCAGTTCAGTTGAATATGTGAAATGTGTCTACCTGCCAGCCTGACATCAAGAAATAAACTTATTAATAATGTGAATATTAGCATAATGTTTCCTAATGGAGGAATTTGTCAATGGAAATGCTCTTATTGTCTATTGATAATAATTATTATTTATTATCCAAAATTACAAAGATCTTTTCTGGAGCATCTGAAGGAAAATGTTTGGGAATTGCAGACATTTAAAATAGTAATTTAGCTATATAATATATTAAATGATAAAAAATGTTCTTCTCTCATTAGTCCGACCAACACAAACAGAGTCATTCATGACCACAGAAGAGACATGGGATGTCACTAATCAGGTCATATTGGAAAAGGACCCTGATTCATTAGTCCTCCGATAATTGTGTTAGTGCTCAGTGGCCCATCTGGTTAGGAAGCATCATGTGGAACCACTTACTAACATTTTTAACCTGACTGAGTAGTTAAGTTAAAAAAAAAGATTTATTATTACATATTATAGCTACAACAAAATGCTACACATTTGACAAAGAAACCCTGAAATTGACTAAACACTATAAGTCTGTTTCTAAACCACACAAACAAATAAATGCGTTAGATCTGAAACGATCAATTACGGAGTTGAGTTTCTTCCCCAGAACCTCAAAACGGCCTCGATGGTGAGGGACCTGGTGAAGGAGGGAGCAGTGGAGGCTCTGAAGAAGTGCTTCTCCTCCAGGATGGAGTTTGGCACAGCAGGTCTGAGAGCGGCCATGGGCCCGGGCACATCCTGTATGAATGAACTCACTATCATCCAGACCACACAGGTTGGTTTATGGATAAAACACTTTAGTTTCCATACCCATCATTGTAGGATCTCAATGCATCTTATTTTTTAATGGTTTTTCCCTGTTGCTGTTGTTAAACACATATTTTCTCTTATTTCCTCGACTGTTTTCTTTCCCTTAAAGGGCTTCTGTTGCTACCTCGAGGACAGTTTTGAGAACCTAAAGGAGCAAGGGGTGGTGATTGGTTATGACGCCCGTGCCCACCCTCCCAGTGGGGGCAGTAGCAAGCTTTTTGCCAGCCTGGCTGCAGCAGTTTTCATCAGTCGGGGGGTTCCTGTGCACCTCTTCTCTGACATCACCCCTACGCCGTTTGTGGTAATCAGATGACCTACATTATTTCCTTGTTTGGGATTTTTTTCTCTGGTCACAACAGAAAAAAAATTATAAAAATAAGATTATCATGTTTACATTTTTAATATGCTTTAAATCATCTTTCTTTGGTGAGTAAATTCAAGGAATCCATACAGTTCTATTTCCAGTGTCTGGTGTCATGTTTGTTAGTGTGGCGAGTGACAGGCGGACAGACGCTGGGGGGCAAATTCCATTCAAAAAGCTCACTTCCCCTTTGTGTACCACACTAAATGTTGCATAATGTGCATATGGTTTACCAGGTTCCACTGTTTAAGAGTGAATGTACTGTTCACACGACTTTGTATCTAACCCTTACAAGATATATTCTCACTACAGCCCAAAGATTTAATCTTGACACCAGGTTCCTGAAAAGTGATGAATACTTTTTAACATGACAGTGTTTCCCAGCCTTTTCCTCTGCATCATGATGCTGTTAATACAACATTTTTGGATATGAATCCATCAAGCACTTATTATTATTATTTTCTGGAAAAAATTTAAAGGCTGAATGATCCAGAGGGCGACAGCTGTTGACCTCTGTCACCTCTCTCACATTATGAGAGATGTTTGTGTAAATGTAGGAGCAGAGTAAGGTTCTTCATTTTGGTCTTTTATTACAGACAAATATATATTTGTAATCAAGTTTTTAACTAAGTTCCATCCACAGATTACAGTTTGTCTTCAAGATGCATGTGTTATTGAATGTATTGAAAAGTCATGAAATGTTCCTCTTCTCCTCCCTGCAGCCTTTCACAGTTTCCCACCTGGGTCTGTGTGCTGGTATCATGGTGACTGCTTCTCACAACCCCAAACAGGACAACGGCTACAAGGTAAAACTTTTTCACTTAGTTTCTTTTCTTCTTTTTTTACTTGTCAAAATTTTTCCTGACTTCGGCTGTGACTTAACATTTGAAGGCTGCTAATAAGCTTAAATGAGTTATCAGTTCTGTTGAGTGTTGTATCTGCGGTCACATCTGTATGTTGCCGCTCTCTCTCGCTCAGGTGTACTGGGAGAACGGTGCCCAGATTGTGTCTCCTCATGACAAAGGAATCTCCAAGGCCATAGAGGAGAACCTGGAGCCTTGGCCCCAGTCCTGGAATGCAGAGGAGGCCCTGAAGAGCCCCTTGCTCAAAGACCCCTACCAGGAAATCCACACACAATACTTCAAAGCCATCCAGAAACACTGTCATCACAGGTGATCCAAAGATACAACTGGACATTAAGCAGCATGTGCAATGTCTGTCATACACGTGACTTCAGGCCAAACCAGGACATGCAGCACCACAGAGATGAAATGTTCTAATGCAGTAGAAAGAACCCCCTTGTTTTTAACTGTCTCCACAGGGACATAAACAAGAGCTCAGAAGTGAAAATTGTCCATACGTCCGTGCACGGTGTTGGCCACACGTTTGTCCAGTCGGCCTTCAAGGCATTTGATCTCCACCCTCCATACGCTGTGGAGGAGCAGAAAGATCCTGACCCCGAATTCCCCACAGTCAAATATCCCAATCCTGAGGAGGGAGAGGGAGTCCTGGTATGTAGCAACCTTCACACACACACACATATATATATATATATATATATATATATATCATATTTTATATATATATATATATATATATACACACACACACACACACTGTATAGGTAGATGCTGTAAAGTGTGCCTGTATGTTTTGCAGACATTGTCGTTTGCACTGGCAGAGAGGGAGGGGGCCTCTGTGGTTTTGGCGAATGATCCTGATGCTGATCGACTGGCCATGGCTGAGAAGCAGGAGAGGTGTCTGTTTGTATACATTTAATATCGCATTTATTATATTAAACCAACTACACCCTTAAACATTTGTTTTAATAAAGTGCAACAATGTCACATCAACGGTGCAGGTACTGTAGCCAGGAGAGCTGGTTAGACATACTGGTTTCAGACTCGTAGGGAAACGCCCTTTTCAGAACTTTTTAACTAGCCACAAAAATAAGCCAGTGAAATATTTTAAATAATTTCAATATTTTAACATTACTCATCTGTTTAATCACGATTGTATATTCTGAATGTTTCATCACCCTCCAGCACTATTGTGATGTTCTTCACACTGCCAAGAACATGATTATTCAAGTGAATAAAAATCCCCATTTTATTGAAGTTTGATTTCAGAAATGGCAAATCATGCTTAAAACCCTATCATGTGTAATTGTTTTAGCAATTGTAGATTGTGAATTCCTTCTCATGTGGTTTAAAGAAAACAACTGAAAAGCATATCATGGACATGACCTCAGTGTCGTAGCTGCAGCCCTGAATAAAACACAACTTAATAATTTTTGATAGTGTTAATTACATTATATTTGTTTCCATGCCTTGTATTTGCAATGCCTCATTTATATTTTCATTTTCCATAACCTGTGCATGTCTGTGCCTGTGTCAGTGGACAGTGGCGAGTGTTCACTGGTAATGAGTTGGGAGCGTTGCTTGGCTGGTGGATGTTCCGCTGCTGGAAACAGCAAAACTCAGACGCCGGTGCTGTTAAAAATCTCTACATGCTGTCAAGCACCGTCTCATCCAAGATACTGCGCGCCATCGCTCTCAAGGAAGGATTCCATTTTGAGGTAACGCAATCATGAAATACTTCTAGTTGTAGTATTTTAAGATAAAATGGTAAGAAAGTGTGTCTGTATCAGCAGGATATCAACAATGAACCTAGATGTGTTCTATTCTAAGTAGGATTCCCCTTTGCAAATGTTGCTGGAGTAAACATTTCTAACCGTATTTCACACTTGCTCTTGCCTCTGTTTGGACAGGAAACCTTAACAGGATTCAAGTGGATGGGCAACAGAGCCAGAGACCTTTTGGATCAGGGCAAGACTGTTCTCTTTGCTTTTGAGGAGGCCATAGGTACACACACACACACACACACACACACACACACACACACACACACACACACACACACACACACACACACACACACACACACACACACACACACACACACACACACACACACACACACACACACACACACACATTAACATCCATAATTACAGGGATACGGTTCCTTTTTATTGATTCTATGTGGCATCACGTTATAAAAGCTTGTGCAGATAATGAAATCCACGATGTCACAAGCTACATTCAGTGGTTCTGCCTAAAAGTGTTCATGTGAAGTAAATTTGTAAATCAGTGGACGGCCAAGAACAGTTTACTATATAAAGAAACACTCACAATAAGTGCCTGCTCGTGAGATGTAAACTGGGTTTATGGCTGTAGCGAACACACACTTCTCAGCCTCAGCTTTGTGGAACTACTCACCTGTATAAAAGCTGCAGACATTTTTTTGGTATATTATCATATTACTTTTAAATGAGAAAAAAAATCTTAGCATTAAAGATTAAAGCTCATACCTCATAGGTGCTTGCACTTTGAGCAGCAGGTCCCTGGCTCGACTATTGGTCCTCAGACCATTTCCTGCTTGTCATACCCCTACAGTACTTTCTCACTCTTTTTGCTGTCTCTAACAAATATATTCTTAAAAAAAAACTACCTCTAAAATTGTTAAGTTTCTCTCTGCAGTTTCCTTTTTAATCTCTATATCACTGCCCATAAAAGATGTCTCCTCCCGCTATGATTATTTGACTAGTGTGCTGCTGTGTCCCAGTGTGCAATGTAGCATGGGAACCCTCCACCCAGAGATTGATGTGATAATGAAAACAACACTTACTTAACATTTTAGATTAAAGTGTGGTTCATTTTCTTATTTTTTCCTATTCATTTCTGTGTAGAGGGTGTTACAGATATTTAGCTGGAGAAAAAATAGAGGCATGAATATAGCGGCCAACATACACATTTTCTAAACGTGTTGTGCAGTCTGGGATACTTGTTAAAAGGAAAACTTTGACCACTACAATCATTACAAGCATGAAAGCATCAGACTTGGGTCAACTGAGAACCTCGGTCTCTGTGTTTTGCAGGTTTTGATCCATGGACTGGGTTGAAAGTCATTCGGGGTTAACATGACAGATGCTCACCTAAACACACATCACATAGTTTACAGCATTCCTACATTATATGATAATGACGCTGTAATTGGAATCACTTGCCTTCGCGCGCACTCTTAATAGAAGAAGCGAGTGACCGCAGCAGCTGTAGATTAACTGGGGAGGAACTGAAGGTCTGTGTGTGTTACAGGGTACATGTGCAGTCCCTCTGTATTGGACAAGGATGGAGTGAGCGCTGCAGCCATAGCAGGAGAGATGGTTTCCTATCTGGCCACTAAAAACACTGGCCTTTCTCAACAACTCACATCTGTCTATGAAGAGTAAGACACACACGTACACACAGTGCCCCTCTGACGTCAATTTCTATAACTAAGACATACACACCAACATCAGCCACAACATTAAAACCAGTCTTCTGTTTTAATGCTGCTCGTTGTAGGTTGACATTCCAAACGTTCAACGCAGTTTGATCTCTCCACGCCTCTTTATCAGGTATGGCTACCACATCAGTAAGAATTCCTACTTCATCTGCCATGACCAGGATGTGATCCGCACCTTGTTCGAGCGCCTGCGCAACCATGGAGGCCAGAAGGACTCGTATCCTGTCGAGTGCGGTCGCTTCGCCATCTCTAATGTACGAGACCTGACCACCGGCTACGACGACAACCAACCTGATAAGAAAGCAGTAAGCGTGCAAACTCGCACATTATGTACACACACATTCACAGTTACTCGTTTGGCAGGAGCTTTTATCCAAAGTGACATAAAAATGAGGGGCAACACCAAGGCTTGAGTACAAGCAGGAAACCTCGAAGTGAGGACTAATGCTGCATTCCGTTATACATCAGAACTCAGAGCTCGGAAGTCGGAAGTTGGGGTGGGGTTGGGCATTCCAGTTTTAAGTTCCGAAGTATAGTGGGACGCGGTGTAAATTAACCCAACCAGAGCGATGCCATTTGCTGCATTCAACAATAACATAATGTCGTCTGCTCTGAGGCGATATGGATAAATGTACTCACATTTTCCAGGTTAGAAACCTTTTTTGTTCAGATGTCAGTTATTGCTGCATTTGTGAAAAAATGACACTGAAAAACAGATTATGAAACCCACCACTTTGCCACCTCAAATGTATGCGTTTGAAATTTTGCTTTCACACTCCAAATTACAGTTACACGTACATCTTTGTCTGTTCATCTGTTCACGAGTCACTCCTCGTCTCATCTCTCAGGTTCTCCCCACCTCCAGCTCTAGTCAGATGGTCACCTTTACCTTCTCTAACGGGGGTGTGGCCACCATGAGGACCAGTGGCACAGAGCCAAAAATCAAATATTACACTGAACTCTGTGCTGCGCCTGGTAACAGGTAGGTCACTGTAGAGACCAGCTGGACAACTATCCGCAAGGCTTCATTATAAATCAATTTGATGATTATTTCCTCTTTTTTTATCATCTATTTATAAATATCAACATTTCCTAACACCCAAGTGGCCACCCACTATGTGTCTTGTTTTGTTTGACCCACAGTCCAAAACTGAAAGATATTCAATTAATATTATTATAAAACGGAGAAAAGCAGCATATTCACACATTGGAAAAGAGGGAACAATAAAGTCCTTGATTACTCACAAACCAATAATAGTTTCTCAGTTCTCAATCAATGCCCATTCATTTTCTGTTGATCAATGAATTGTCTCAGTTCTTAATGTCTTACCTTTAAATGGAAACCCTGCTACCTCACTATAACCTTTTATATTTTCCTCCCCTCTCTCTAACAGTGACGTGGCGCACCTGAGGAAGGAGCTGGACGACTTGGTTGACGCCATCATTGAAAACTTCTTCGAGCCCAAGAAGAATAAGTTGCAGCCAAAGCCAGAGTAGCACCGATTAGACACCCAATCAAAATAATATTAATTAATAACTATTTGACCAGTTTTTGTGCTAGTTGAACCTGTAAGAGATCTGAATACCATACTGTTGCCTATCTGTTGTTATTTTGATAATCTGGCCGCTTCTAACCTCCACTTTGAGTTGGTTTAGCCATTCATGTGTTTTTGAGTTTTAGTTATGGGTCCAGTGCCAGTTTTGCGTTCAGTCGTCATCATCATGCAGCAACATGGTTCCATTGCAGCGTGGCACAGTGCTGGAGGTATGAAACCGCAGCTGTAAAATGTTCCATCTTTCCAAAGTCACAATCATTCCTGCTTCCTACAGATTGCTGTGTATTCAATATGACGCATTCCACACTCAACTGCAAAGCTGTTAACATGAAGAGTGCCAGCGTGAGATTGGATATTGTAATCTGCTTTTAAACTTTGAATGTGTGATATCTAATTTAATCGTAGAGTATAACACTGAAATTGACGGTGGACTGTTTTTGAAGTTTTTAATTAATGGCAGAAAAAACTGCCTTTGCAAAGTAAAAGCTTTGAGCGCCTAGAAGTAGAGATAATGTACATTAATTTGTCAAATGCACCCACCTCTCATTACTTGATGTGAGTAGTTGCTACAGCTCAAAAGGACTATTGAGACTAATACATTTACTTGTGTGCCATGTATTCTGAAATACTGTTCCGAAAAGATTATGACACTCAATAAAAAAAAAAAACGACTGAAGTGGAAATTTACACTCACATTGATCCACCTCAACTATAACTAACTGCCTCATCACAACCCCAGGCCTAAACCTAGTTTGGGAGTGTTTTAATGTTCCCAGAGTCCTGTGTTCCTGGTTCCTACCCTAATCTTAATCTTAATCATAATCCTGTCCTGTGTAAAGAGGTGTTTAGTTTATCTGTGGCCTTTTGCTGATTCCATGACTCCAAAATGTGAGTAGCCTCAAGCCTATGTTTATTGTATTGGGAGCCACGTGGCAGAAGGTTCATGGGGAATAGAAAACCACGTTGACAAGATCTCATAATCGACCTTGTCAAATGAAACAAATACAGAGCCAGGGTACATATTCACATAGGTTCTCGTTTTGGGTTCTAATGAGCTGAGGAAAATGAGAGAAAGAACTCCCCTACTTGTGGGCCACAAAACCAAGTGTTAATCATCAGCAGCACTTTGAAGTTGTGAGGATCAGCTCGAATGTCCTCGCAACCATGTCAGCGCACAGAATGAGTCCACACAGCCAAAACGCGCGCACACACACACACACACACACACATGAAGGCCATATACGCGCCACGTACTGGCACGTCGCCCCTGCATCCTCCTGCAGCGCATGCATGCAGCACGCACTTGTCATGCCCCATCCGAGCACAGAGAGGAGATCCTCTTCTATATTTAACTCAAACAGCAGAGAGCAAGGGCGCTCTCTCTCTCTCTCACACACACACACACACACACAATCTCTCTACTTGCTCTGACAAACGCTACAACCTCCCCTTTGTTAAACGTGCCCCGCTTCACGCACCAGACAGGACCAACCGCGGACAGGTAAGAAAAAACCTTGTCAACAAAGTAAGAGTTCCATTGGTTGAACGACTTCTTGTGCGCCCGGGTGGAAGCGCACGTTAAAAACACGCACTTTGCTGTTTGCGCAACGTCGTGCGTCAGAATAACTTGTCCCGTGCGTAAAATGACAATTACCGGTAAAATGAGTGTTCGCGAGGCTGCGCTACTCGGAAAAGAAATCTACAGTTGTCATTTCCGTATCCTCTGTGGGCGCAGAGAGAAGACCGACCTGTCTCGTATCCTGCTCTGTCGCAGCTGTTGAAGTAGAGGATTTTTAAAAAATATATATATATATATATATGACAAGATCATACATGATTGCTGCGTAAGTAGCCGCTTTGGGATTATTAGGGAATAAGGATTTAACGTGATCGCTTTGGTTCTATGGGGATAGTGATGTTAAATTGATGTGAACATTTTCATCCTAGAGTCTTGTTTTAATGAAATCGCACGCATGCTTGACACCACATCTCAGTCATTACAATGTGAGCCGTGTTTGATGATAGTGTAGGGCAGGGGAGGTCAGCTGCTCCTCGTATCTGTGTTCACTGTCATGACGCACATCAGTGGTCAACTCCTCATAGTTGAAATGCGTTTGTCTTTTTGTGTCCTTGAGGCTAAAAGCTTAGGTCAGTGGTCACGGTCATGTGACCTGTCTGGGTAAACAACAGCAGGTGGTCACTTGGCAGCAATTGACCTTCATAACTTCACTGACTCACCTGACCTGGGAAAACTGTCCTGCCTCCACACAGAGGACAGTTCAAGTGGAGCATAGGTCCAGCAAAAAACATCGATTCATTTAACATTTCAAAATAAGTATTTTCTTGGAACATTTTCTTGTGTTACCTTGAAGTCTTATTCAGTAAGAATTTGTGTGTGCTTGTGGCTGTTTCCTATTGCTAAGGGTCTCTGTCCTGTAACCGATGTTTTGCAGCTGAAGTGGAGGCCGACAGCTTCCTCTGGCAACATGGAAGGACTCTACTTTGAGGTAAAGCCCAGAAGAAATGAATCCCGCAGGCGGCCGGGGATCGCTGAGAAACCCTGGCCTCCTCCTACTCTAACTTCAAACCACCGGTCTTGTCCACCATTTTCACGTCTCACCTCTTCCTCGCAGTGTCCTCGGAAGGTTTCGCATGCCACAGAGATGAATGCAACATGGGGGGTTAAGGTGGAGGAGGAGGGAGAAGAAGAAGAGGAGGAGGAGGAGGTAAAATACAAACTGACATTGATTGGTTCCCTGCCGGTCCACCACCTCACCACCATGGCCATGCTGCCCTGGGTGGTGGCTGAGATCGGCAGGTCTCGCCCTGCAGAGAAGGAGCCAAATGGAGATGGACAACTGGACCCTTCTACCTCCAATCAAATGGTTTCTCTCTGCGTGTCAGCATCATGGGTGCGATGTGTGTCCATCATGGGAGAGGGAGTTGTCTGGGATCCTCTAACACACACAGTGCTGTTTGAGTGCAGTCCTCACCAGGTGACTAAGCTCATTCACAACAGCCAGGAGCCCAGCAGCTTTGGCTGCCTGCTCAGAAAGACACCGCACTGTGCCTGCTATGTCTTCCAGTGCCAGGACAGCACCAAGGTAGGCTTCTGTGGATGTGTGCATAGTTTAGATGACGTGTGGTAAAGTGGAGTGTCTCAGGCTTTTGTAATGATATCCTGAAAGGACTTTATCATTATATACAATAATAATAATAATATAATAATACATTTCATTTAAAGAGCACTTGTCATTGCTAAAAGCAATCTCAAAGTGCTACAGAGTAGAAACAAGATAAAGATAAAAAACGGTTTAAAAAGAAAACACATTGGTGGAAGAAAAAGTACAAAAATTGAGGGGAATGCTTGTTTAAAAAGAAAGGATTTCAGTCCCTTCTTAAAAGAGAGAGTGCTTTGTGGAGCCCTCAGGTGGTCGGGGAGGGAATTCCACAGGCGAGGAGCGGCTGAGCAGAAGGCTCGGTCCCCCATGGTGCGCAGCCTGGTCCTGGAGGGGTCAAGGGTGAAGGTTTTGCTTCTAGACTAGATCTTTCATGTAGGGAGGGGCATTGCCATGGATGCACTGATAGGTGAGTAGGGAGATTTTGTAATCAATCCTGAAAGAGACAGGAAGCCAGTGGAGTGAGTGAAGGACGGGTGTGATTTAGTCATATTTTCGTGTCCTCATCAAGATCCTAGCGGCGCTGTTTTGGACGTATTGAAGCTTTTGAATGCTCTTGCCAGGAGTCCCGGTGGGGAGAGCGTTGCAGTAGTCCAGCCTTGAGGAGACAAAGGCGTGGACAAGGTTTTCGGCATCTGACAGACAGAGTGTGGGACGGAGTTTGGCAATGTTCCCGAGGTGATAGAAGGAGGTCTTGCACAGATGTTTAATGTGGATGTCAAATGTAAGATGAGGGTCAAATCTTACACCCAGGTTGGTGACTGTTTATTACAGGGGTATATTTTGACCAGAGAAGGTGATTTGGGTTATGGGGGATGACTGGACCTGGTGTGGTGTGCCAACTAAAATAGCTTCTGTTGGAACTATTTAGCTGTAGGAAGTTTTCTGTCATCCACTCCTTTATCTCCGCAAGGCAGGAGCTCAGTGATGATGGGCAAATCTGACCTCAGACGATATTTCAATAGACAGCACAATCTAGGTCAGATATGTAGAGATGAGGTGCACATTATAAAAAAAGCTCTAAATATAACTTTGTAATGTAGACCAAATCATCACCCCATATTCTTATTAAACCAAATTTTATTAGGATTTGTCAGCAATGAAAAAAGAAAACTTGATTACTGACATCAAATACCAGAATTAACAAACCTAAACTGCTAAGAGAGCAACTCTTCTGTAGTCTAATGGCCGATGCACTGCACAAATAAATACAAGAGACAAGATAAGACAAGAGCACTCAGAGAGCGCAGACCTCTGCCGAGGCTGAGCAGTTCCCAGCCTGTACACTGTTTCACCAGCAAAAAAGAATTCCTGGATCCAGATCCGGATATGGATCCTTCCCAAAATGTAATCACCTGTAACCGTGCCCCAAGACCAATCTTCGATAAAAATTTCATGCAAATTTGTCCTTTACTTTTTGAGTAATCCTGCTAACAAACCAAAACAATCACATAACCTCCTTGCCAGGTAAAAAATAAATAAATATCAACGCCATCTCAGTTTATAAATGCTCACAGAGATATGGCATTTCTGATTATAGCACATATTGTTAGGAAGTAAAGATTAGAGTGACATGACAAACACGACCAGCAATAATCTCCTCCTTATGTTTAATGACAAAGAGCTGCCTGAGCCTTCAGTGTGGCCACGTCAGTATTCATTATGACAAACCCGCAAGAGAAACGGGATCAGGCTTTGGCATCATTGTAGCCTAACTCCATTCTAAAACACAAGTAAACACCAACAAATATAAAATCCACAAACAACACGCTGGCACTGCGTGCCGACTAACACCCCTTGCACTGACCTCTAATCCTTTCAACTCTCCTCCACTTGGCGTGCTGCTATGCCAGCAGCCTCTGTTTGCACTGTAAAGCTGCAGCTGGTGTCAGAGTCGGGTCCAGAGACATTTGATAGCATCTTCATTGCACGGCATGCGCGGCATACCAAAGACTTAAAAGAGCCAGCCAACTCAAGGAGCTGGAGACAATTGAGGATATGAAACGAGGTTCATGAAGTTGCATTGAGTCTACCTGCATTGGCTTCAAACATATGAACAGCCAGCATGAATGATCTGATGTACTGTAAATATAACTGTGTGTGAGTGTGTGTGTGTGTGTGTGTGTGTGTGTGTGTGCGTTTTCTTGATTGAGAGTAAATAGAGATTGAGAGGTTTTTTTTATATCAACCAAAAAGGATGTAGAACCATGTTACCATGGAAACCACTTCCTGTGGCCCAGCGCCTGTTGTGATGTGTGTACTATGGAGTTGTCTGTGTGTGTGTGTGGGGGGGGGGGGGGGGGGGGGTTGTTCTCTCTGTGTTGTTTTCTCTCTCTTTTTTAGCCACTCCAAAAATGTCATAGTGATGTCAGGCTGACCACCTGTCGCTTTAGCACACACACACACACACACCCACACACACAAACACACACAGCACACGCATGCTGGTTATGAATGTCATCCTGAGACACTGCTGTTGGGCTCTGAACACTGTTGTTTACTGTTAACACTCCTCTTGCTTGAGTGTAATAGTTTATTCTTGGCTGCCACTAAGTTTTCCTTTCACACTGCAGAAGCGATGTCTGTCACTTTCAAGTGGGGGAGGTGATGATAAAGGGACATTTTCAAATGGTTTAATTTTCATCTTCATGTGGAGCTCACATTCAAGTGTTTGTGTTTTGTTTCACACACGGGAGAGGGAGAAGTATATCCAGAATGCTGTAGCTATGATAGAGGATCTGTTTCTTGTTTTAATAAGTGAACGCAACCGTATCGTATAGTGTTCTCCAGTTTTCAAAGCATTACTGGAGTATTGATGGTGAACTGCTACCGTGATTTCTCCTGGTGGGTCAGGGCACCTCGATGCGAGTTACGCCATCCTGGTGAAGCTTGTTGCAGGTAGATGAAAAGGTGCACATGAACTTAGTGTGGACTGGAGGAGAGGAACATCCTCCCCAGGTCAACGAAGTGAGCTACAAGCGAGAGGGAAAGCAGAATAGGGAGATGAGGGGGGGAATCCAATGCCCCAATGACAAAACTGTGTACAACTCTGCTCAAAACTTTTATGAATGTGTATGTGTATGTGCCTATGAAACATATATATGAGTGTGTCTGAAAGAACAAGAAAAAAAGTGAGAGAGAGAGTGAGAGAGAGAGAGAGAGAGAGAGAGAGAAGGAAAAGCCCGAAGAAGACGTGGCCTAACAGCTCAGCTACTCACGCAACATGCAGTCTTTTTATTTGCATATTGAGATGGTGAACACTGAGTCTGTTACAAACATGATTTGTTGTGGTGAAAATACACAGCACGACAAAAGTATAGATGGTGCGTATTTTAAGTTCAGCAGAAAAAATTAGGAATTTCCTCTTCTGTGTCAGGGGACAGAAACCGTCTCCGAGGGTCTCTGGGTTTTCCCCTTTCCCCTGCTGCTCCTGCTGTAGTCGACACTCACCACTGGGTGTCACCACTCAAGTGTTACAAAGTTCACCATGTTTTAGCATGAACATGTTTGTTGTTGTTGTTGCTGCTGGTAATTTGTTTTAATAGCCAATTGAATCGCTGTTACCAGCACTTAATTGAGAAATGATAATTTCAGTGTTAATTATTAGTTATTCATTATTTTTAATATCACTTAATCACTATTCTGCAAGTGAACAGATGGTAATGACAATAGATTAGACACTACAATATAAGATTTTTTGACCGCTGTGCACTAATTGCCTAGTCTAGGCACTAGTTTATTAATATCATCATTGTTATTATTTATTAATATTCACTGAGTGTAACTATTTATGGATTGAAAGATGGCCAACTAAAAGGCACCCGTCAATTCAACAAGATTTGATAAGATAGTTTTTTCACAGTAACTTAAGGACAGATTTTAACAATCTCACTTAGATACCAGTTTGTGATTCAGGTATCTGCTACATTTTTTTTTTAATCAAGTAAACTTGTAAGTACACCCTAATCACTTATAACAGAAAATGTCAAAATAACCTTCTTATTTTTTTTTAAACAGCTTCAGCTTCAGCTTCATTAGATATTTAAATTATCAACCACTAACTATTGTATAGAATGGTTTCTACTATTAAAGTATAACAGCTTTTTATTGAGTCATATATGGTGAAGATGTAGAGTTGGAATATTAATTAATTGATACTGAATTAAAGTATATACAGTTCAATAAAATAAATCATTCTTCAATAGCAATAGCAGTATTTTCTCTTTTATTTCATTTGAAGACATGTCAAAGTAATCCACTCAATAAAGTGGAATCAGTTCTGCACTGAAGCCGTGCAGCGTGAGACCAAACTGAATTAAATGTGGCTCCTTGTCATAAAAACCCCCCACCTCTGGGCCATCTACAGTCATCATGCAGTCATCTGCAGTGTTTCCCAAGGGGATATTAATTCCTGCCTGATGGGCTGTGCTCGGCCTGCAGACAGGAAATGCCGTTGTTTATCTCCAGCCACACCAGGGAACGTAATCTGCAGCATGTAACCGTAAAACAAAAAATCTGCCGCCTAAAGTTTGACCGGCCCGGGACAGGAACTCGGTCCACTCCAGGCTCTCTGCGCATTGGTGGATTCAGCTGCGTCAAGCGAACGGAAGAGCAGCTGGCGTAAAGACGGAAGTGAGTCGATTGCCCTTCAAAATAAAAGCAGAGCGACTAACGAGAACCCGTACAGAACCATTTGGCTTTGGGGTTTTTGAACCGGGCGCGTTGCGGTTCCACGACAAGCAGCTTGACGTCTAACCGCAGGGTCCCTGCGTTTCAGGGAGCAAAATCAACTTCCCAATGGAATGACAGAGAGGAGTGCTCCACACTGCCAGGAGCGGCCGTCGGACCAGTGACCACACTCAGGATACAGGTTGTTCTGTCGTTGTTGGTGTCGTAAAGTTGATGGCGGATGGGATGAAAGCACGACTCCAGCGGCTCAACCTGTTCAATGTCAAACACGCACAGAAAGATGTAAGTTGTGTGTGTGTGTGTGTGTGTGTGTGTGTGAGAGTTGGCTCTCGGTGCCATGCTAGGTGCAGTTAGCTCACGTCAAGCGAGCCGAGCGTTGCCTTTAGCCACATTAGCTGCTGTTAGCCAAGTTCGAGTAAGTCCTCCGTGGTCAGTGGTCTGTCCAGTAACGTGTCGTGTTACACTGCCACTGACGCCGCGGGAAGTTTTCAACTTGAATACGAAAAATAACGTTGATCTCTTTAGCGACGTTTGCCCGCACACCAGATGTACCGATGTGTGGAGATGCAACAGTTAATCCATAAGTAATCGATTACTGAGTTAATCGCCCACTTTTTTTTGACAATCGATTAATCGGTTCAAGTAGTTTTTATGAGGGAAAAAAAGAGGTGACAATTCTCTGATTTCCGCCTCTCCAATGTGAATGTTTTCTGGATTCTTTGCTCCTCTGGGACAGTGAAGTCAATATCTTTGGTGTGTGGACAAAACAAAACATCACTTTGGGGTTTTGGGAAACAACGTCGACGGTTTTCAGCATTTTATGAACCGAGCGAGGAATCGATTCATCGAGAAAATAATCGACAGATTCATTTGATTATGAAAAGAGTCGTTGGCTTGCAGCCCTGCCGATGTGTTTAACGGTACCAATCGTAAGTGGATTTTGAACGTGTCCTCGTGATGTGATGTCTGGTCCACCTCAGTGTCTGATCCAGGGCCTCGCCTCGCCTAGTCTATACATGTTGTAAAAATACTAAACAAAATGACATTGACAAGTTGCTCAGAGCCCAAGTTGATGTCTTTAGTTGGCCTCTTTTGACGGACCAACAGTTGGAAACCCACATATACAGTGTGCTGTCATGTATGGCGGAGAATCATCCGTTGACCTGGTGACCCCGGGTCCATCACTGACGATGTGTCCAGGTTGGACCGCAAGGACTTATTGATAAGTCAATGGACACAATGTGAACTCATGAATCCTTAAACAATTTCTTTTCTTCTTTTTTTTTTTAGAAAAGTGGCAAAAATTAATTTCAGCTGCCCAGATGTGACTATTTGATGATATTTTTCTTAGTGCTCCTAACTTTGGTTCATCACCTTAGATATGGTCATTTTTCATATTCTCTGACATTTTGTGACCAAAGGATTGCTTGGTCATTCCCATACTCCCATTTGTATCACAGTGCATCACGCTGGGGAGGATCTCGCCTTCTCCTGCGACCTCATGATGTTGCTGGACCTTGTTTTTGAAACTGTGAATCCCTCTGGTAATACACCAGAGTTTTCCCTTTGACTGGATGGTGTTCGAGCTGCTGGTCCTGATAGGAAGCCGCTTACTCACTGTCAGGCGCTTTTTTGTAAAGCCCGAGTACACGAAAGATCCTGTCTGCTAAGCTGTTGTAAACACAAGCTAAAAAATGGAGGTGTATGTGTGTGTGCGGCGTGCGAGTGAGTCATGGCGATATCACCTCCGCAGCCATTGCCAGGATTTCACTCCAGCAACAGGAGGCAAATCGTCTTCTTCACCATATTAGGCACAAAGTTTGTGTTGAGCTCTCTCTTGAGTTGTCTCCCCCACTAATGGTTTCATATAAACGACACCTTTTTGTAAAGTGTCCTGCAGAATATCAGGGATAATGACACTGTTTGCAGTTTTTTCCTTTTCTTTTCCTTTTCTTTTTATCTCGGGCTGATGTTATATATATAGTGTAAAAGGTTTAGGAAGCTTTCCAACACACTCTCTTCCAGGCTTTACGCTTGTGAGGGAAACTAGTGAGTTGGTACTGAGTGGCTCATGAGTATTATCACTAAGTTTGAATGAAAGGTGTTGGTTGACTGAATTTCTCCACCATTTCCCAACTGGCTTGGTTACAGAGCTGACATTTAAACCTTCTCATATGAAACAACTGCCGTCTGATGGAGCCTGGAAAGTACCACAGACTGCAATTAGATTTTGGAGGAAAGGCAAACTTTCAAAAGTGATTTGGGGTAAATGATTATCCAAATTGTCTGAGGGGAAGACTGTACTGCTTGGCTTTCTAATCCCCTTTCTTTTTTCCATTTTGAGCAATACCCTTCGTCTAATCCCTTGGTCTCACATGCTTTTCCACTCCCTCTTTTTTTATGTGACTTTCCTCCTGTCTTCATGTGACACAGTCCTTGCACTGTAGCAAAAACAGGCCCGTAAAATAGAGGCACCTTCCTGTCTTTATGTAACTCTCAGTCTGTCAGCGATAGTTGCCCGTCTGTTTCGGTCTCTCTCGTCCAGCACTCTGTCTTTCGCTGTGCTCGTCACCTGTCAGCCTGTCGGTGTCGGAGCCACCGTTCACCTAACACAGACTCTCTGTCCTCGGAGGTGAGAGCATTGTGGTTATCTCTGAGCCTTACTGACCTAATTTATTCTTAGCCGAGAGCAGCACTTTGACAACAAGCCCCCGACACTGTGTCCTTGTTATCACACGTGAATGACTTCGTCATCTCCGCCTTGCTGGTGTTTGTGCTGTAAAGTGGCTCCGCAATTTAAATGGAGTGATGTCAATGCGTGTGACTTGTAGTCAAACCATTTTCAATCACACAGTGACACTTCCTGCTTCACGATTGCCCCACCGCCCCTTTGAATTTTCCCGTTTCTCTTTGTTTTGTGCGGCGCTCTCTGTTGGTGACGCTTTTCATCTGCTGCATACTGTAGCTCCTGAACTTTGATCTTCCTGAGCTCTGGCTTCAGTCCACAGGGCACAAGACCCAGGCACATGACTGTGGGAAGTGCAGAACTTGGACTTTTGGTTGTCACGTCATCGTTGTTGTTTTTCCAGGCTGGCTGGTGTGTCAGTGGGTGCTCACTGACATTTATCAACTTCTCCTTTTCACCTGGTATCTCTAGTCATTTGTATACAATTGTAGTGTATATGTTTCTACAGTACAGTGTTTCCACAACAGTGGAACAGTGTTGACACCGTTAAGACTAGACACTAAGTTACTACTAAACTTTAAAGTTGTTAACTCTGTAAATTTGTAATGTTCCGAGTCTCATTGCGTTATTTTATCTTTCATCTATGTTCGGGAAAACCCCTTGTTCTAATAATAATCCATTATATCAGTCTGCTGCTGTTTTAATAAATGTGGGACACATGACTATTGTAGAGTCCTTATAAACAGCTTAGAAGACCAGTATGTTTAGGAGGCCTAGAAAGAGAGAAGTGGAAATGGATGGAGGTATGTAGAAACATTTATAGAAGATATTTACCCGTCTGGTAACTGACTTGCCTTTATAGGATACCCTCTCACCTTTGACTCCTCTCTTACACAAACACTGAGAAGTTTATTTTCTTTATTGGACTGAATCACAGCTTCTCGTTTTTCTGGTGGTACTTGTGTAACTTCCTTCTTTTCGAGGTCACTACTACAGTAGTTCTGTGTAATTTTTTGCCCGGTGAGAAAGGCTACACTTGTTCAGTGTCGCTCCTCCCCGAGAGGCCAAGTCTGTGGATCACAGCCCGAGGCAGTGTTCAGCTGCCTTCCTGTCTGAGATCAGCCTCATTTTAACGTACCGAACTCAACAAGATACTGTGCAATGTGTGTCTATGGCGAAGGAAAAGGCTGCTCTGTGAGGAGCAAATCCCCTCCCAAGCCTCTCAGCTCAAGAGCAGATGTTTTAGCCTTGTACAAGTTGTCTATAAAAGGAAGAAAGTTGAAAGACGGGATGTGAAAAAATAAGGTGTATGGAAATAAAAAATCCAAGGAGGAAGGACATAATGATGCAAAGAAAAGTGCGAGATCCACAGCAATCTGTCAGATTGAAAACAGATCATTGTTTTTCTATCATGCATGATTGCGTTAACATAAGCTTTGAGAGTTTGCCGTTCATGTATGAAGAGCGTGGCAGGACATTGTCCGAGTAGGACCCGTTGGTTCGCAACAGCAGAAACATTTCCAGGACATTCAGGTGAGGGGTGGCGCCTGCATAAAGCGCCCACTCGCTTGTCCTGAATCATCTTGAGATTTTCCTGCTGTATTCTAACATTTTACAGAAATTTTACTCGGGAGTACAAGGAAAAGTTCTGGAAAATGTCCCGAGCACCATTTGCAGACATTTGCTTTCTCACATACAGCCCTTCCGGAAAAGTTCAGGAAAATGTGTGGACGTCAGTGCATCTCTGAAAGCAGCTTTATAGAAACTGTATACCCCTTAGGGCTGTAGCAAATTGTTATTTTAATTATCCATTAATATGCTGGCTATTTTCTTAATTAATCATTGCGTATGTAAATTGTGAACATTTCTCATTTCTAAAGTGAGGCCTTCAGAATTGTTTGTTTTACTTGACCACCAGTCCAATCTCAAACATACCAAAAGCATGTAACATAAAAGTTTTTTTTTACAAAGCCAGTTTTACCAAAGAAAAATATTCAAATCATTAATCACTTGTCGAAATCAGCGGAAAGCATGACAATTATTTCAACATTTTAACCATGTGATATTTTGCATGCTAAGTAGGCGTGTTTGTGATAAGTAGTTATGTGAAATGTATTCACACAGAAAGGGGATTCAACTGAAAAATGCATTTGGGATGGGAGTCGGTGTACGAGAAAGTAGGAGAGAGTGATAACATCATCAAGCTGAGCAGTTAGGCAGCAGCCAAATAAAGCAGAGGGAGTGAAACTGGGGTCGGTTTGCTGAAACCAGAAAAGGTTAGAAAAGGGCAAAAAGAAAACAAGTTCTCCTCCTTCTTGATGCCAGAAGGACACAAAAGAGGGTGAAGGAGTGAGAGGAGAGGCACGAGCAGGGACCCACCGTACTGTATCTGTTGGTTCAAGAGAACCAAGCAGGGGAATCAGAAGGGAGAGTAAAGGGCAGATGAAGAAGGGGGTGGCAAAACACAACAAGAGGTCTGTTGTTAGTGGACAGATAGCAGACTCCACTCTCATGCCAGTGTGATTAAAAGTAAGTGGACACTAGAAGCTCAGAGGGTGAGAAACATGGTGGATGCTGACGGTCTGTGGGTGAAACGGGCAGTGAATGAGTTAAAGAGATATTAGAGGGAGATGTTAGTTGTTAGGCGTATGGGCTAAACTCATCATTTTGACAAATTAAGTTGATTATTTTAGTGAATAAAATATCTGCATCCACAAACATTAAAGACACGAGAGATGTGCAGTGTAATGCATAAGTTGTGCGTTAATATGTTTCTCCGTCAGAGCCGGGCCTTGAATCACCAAAACGAAGACCTTTTATAGTTCTGCTGCTCCCCAAGTTTCCAGGTCTTAGAAACATGACCCCAAAAAAATGTACAATGTTGGCACAGTTGTTATGGAGTCAGCAACATTGGGCTTCATTCATTGAGAGTATGTGTCACTCATCGTTTCCCACGCAGTTTGAGCAGGTTCGTGGTGCCTGATCAGTCACCTGAATGAGCATTGATCTGGATGGATTTGCGGCATTGTCAGAAATTCTGGTTGCCTTCTTCAGAGTGTGAGCAGCTCTGTGGTCTTGATTGATACAAAAGTTCAGTAGAACGATGTGTCAACAAATTGCTAAAATGCTCCAAGGTCAAATATGTTATTCATTTCTTGTTGTAACTCAGCGTAACCTTTAGTTGACTAGTGCAAGTGTTCTCTTCATGGTGTGTGTCTCAGTCTTTTCATACAACTGCAGTGCTTTCACGAGTGAAACCAGTATATTGTGTTTAATGGCAAAGTTTGGTTTTGGTGGGAGGACGGTTGGTCTGTAAATACATCCGAACCTGCTCAAATCCTACATCCCCTCCCTGTGCAACAAGGATTCTTTTCTGTGAAACAAAGCACTGACTAACTTGTCTCATTGTTGTGAGCTGCACACCTGAGTCATTTCCCCCCCGCACACAGTGCAACTGAAGGAATCCCAAAACAAACGTACCGATGTGGAGCAGACAGAGCAGGTTTGTTTCGAAACGCTCTCCGCCTGAGTGACTTTCTGTTGCAAGAGGACGGGGAGAGAAACACGGAGCTTTGGGTCTGTTGCTGTTAAGAAGTGCCTCCATCACTTTGCCAAGCTTTCCCCTGAGCAGAGGTCAAATCAGTCAGACTAACTGAAAACACTGTGTCGTTATCAATTCATTAATGTGTAAGCAGCATGTTTCAGCTGTTTGAGGTGGAAGATTTCCTCTAAAATTGTAGTGGTATGGGTTTTTTTCAGTTGAAAATCAGAGTACTCAAGTGAAGTGATTACCTCAGAACTGTACAGCGTTCGAGTGAATGTACTCTTTCACTTTTCTGCCATGTTCAGCCGTGCTTGTGGCTCTATGAGAGGATACAGTCAAAGCCACAGGTGACACTGGGGACACGGAGCTGTAGCACTTATCCAGAGCAGCTTACAGCTAATGGAGAACAGAAGAACCAAGTGTGCCGGTGTGAGGCAGGTATTGTTTTGACACACCTCATGCTGAGACAAGACGCAGCAGGAGCTGGCGAGAAGTGTGTCAGTGAGACTTCGGATTTAGTAACTGCTCAGGCATCTCACATTAATGACATCACTGATGTGTGTGTCTATGTGTGTGTGTGTGTGTGTGTGTGTGTGACTCAACCCCAAGTTCTGCTTAGCTCGTCTACTTCCTCCTTTTTGTTCCTTGGTCTGGTCAGAAAACCAGGCTCCACAATAGCAGAAGCCTGTTTACTCTACAGTATGTCGGCAGCCATTCATGTGTTGTTATTGTTGCTGCAGCTGTTGTGTGTATTAATACCAACTTTGTCACAACCAGTACTTATTACGTTGCTCAATCATAGTACCTGTCGTACACATGATTATGGGACAGCAAAAAATGCTAACTTCCTACTTATACTTACCCTAACTTCTTTTCTTTTTTCTTGTGTGTTTGCGTCACTTGAGGTATATAGAGGAAGTTGTCATGGGCAGTAGCCGTGGAAAATTTTATGAACTCATAAAGCAACACTCATTTTTGTCAGAGTAGAAAATAGATCATACATGAATAAAAATACATGGTGGCTGAAAGAAAATGTTCGGCTTACTTTTATACTTTTTACAAGAATAACCTTTGGTCACAGGTTACTGAGGGAGGGAACAACTTAATACACCTCACTGCATTTAGTCAATTATTTAGCTTTGCTCTGGGTATCGGCATCGAGTAGCAGTGCAGCCAATGTCAGCAAAAGGTGTCGTCACCACATAGTGTCGTTGCTGCATATGAGACATCTTTATCCAAAATTAACCTATTGCACTGATGTTTGCAGGTTCTTACTGTGTTACTGGTGCCTTTATTTTGGATTAAAAATTGGGTCAGAGTTTGCCTTTCACATGTGTCAGACACGTTCGCTTCAGCAGGAACATTTCAGGAACATTCCGTGGAGTCTGGACAGAGCAGCAGGAGGCAGGACATGAAATGGGGGTCTTTGTTTACAGTCATCAGAAAGCCCATTCGCTCACCATGAATTCTCCAGAGATTCTGCTGCTGTATTCTCACATGGGCTCACTCGGACATTTTCCGCAAATATTCTTGGGGGGCTGGAACGCAAAGTTCCGGAAAATGTCCAGAGCTACATTTGCGTCCTACACTTAAAGCCCCTACGGAAAAAAGTCCGGACGTCAGTGCAGTGTCTGAAAGCATCTTATGGTGCATGTCGGATACAACTTTTTTCAGCTATCTATGCCTCTCACAGTGTCAGTCTTTATGTTTTATCATGCCAAACCGCTGCTGTATTGAGCTACGTTTTCTTCTTGTTATCATATTTCATTCACACTGATTCAGATTAAATGATTGTTGTCCATCTGAGTGCTTGGTAGTTGTTATCAAACCAAATTAAAATGACACAAGTGCCACTAGCTTTTGTGACTAATGTAAGCTGTACACTTAGTCACATTCTTTCTTCTATGACTGTTTGAAGCACATTATTAAGTTCACGGGCGGATAATGGAGAACTGGTTTATTGCTGCAAGATTTGTGTGAGATGTTTTTGTGTGTTTACTGTTTTTAAAGCATTTGAATATATTGTTAAGTGACTTGATATTTCAAGCTGACCACAGCTTCTTACATATAAGTGCAACTTTGAGGGAGGGTTAAGTGTCACTGTTTACCTTTTATCCGCTAAGCGTCACACTGTCTGTTGTGTTTCTGTGTTTAAAACTGGTACAATCAATGTGTCGGACTGCTGTGAGTGATGGTCACGGAAAGAGTGGTTACAGAAAATGTTTTTTTTTGTGAGTGAGAGCCCAGAATTATGGATCTTTGTTCTAGTCTGTCCACTTGCAGCCCTGCAAAGAACAACAAACAAACAAAAAATATAAAAATAAAGAAATTCACTTTTGAATTAACTTTTTGACTATACAAAACACTATACAATTTGTGTGTGTGTGTGTGTGTGTGTGTGTGTGTGTGTGTGTGTGTGTGTGTGTGTGTGCGTGTGCGTGTGCATGTGTTTGTTCAGGAAGACAGACAAAAACAGTATTTTCTGCTGTTCAGGCCAGAAGTGGAAGAGGAGGAGAATGACGCCCACTCAGCATAACTAGAAAAAACTGCTAGTGGAAGATCTTGACAGCAACTCATCAAATGTGGCAATTTTAAAAAGGTTATGGTAAAAATTATTCTCATATTTTAAGACAAATGGTTATTGCCTCAGCCCCTCTCTGGATGAATTTTCCTGTCTCTTGTCTATCATGTTGCTGTTAGCACAACATGTACAGCTGGTTGGTAGCAATGAGTTCAGGTGCATTTGTAATGAAGACAGATGGGCTGCTGCATCGTTGTAGTTTCACCTTTACTTCAAAAAAGTCAGCAGTGTACCTTGAGAACAGTGTTGTCAAGTTTTTTGGGCTCTTATTTACCAGCTAAATGACATCTAAATATGAAATGTTTCTCTTTCTCGGTATCTCTCCAGGTCCCTGAGATCATCAGTTCACTGAGGCAGGCTGGCAAGAGCTCTGCACGCAACAATGATACCGCCGCCATTTCCAACAAAACTTCCACCAGAGGCAGTGACTCCTCGGAAACATGTCTCCCTCATCTCTCTGCAATGACGACCTCCGTGGCACCCACTGCTGCTGTGTCTCCCACAGCTTTTTCCAAAAAGTTTGAGGTGCTGTTTTGCGGCCGTGTGAGTGTTGCGCACAGGAAAGCCCCGCCCGCCCTCATTGACGAGTGCATCGAGAAGTTTAGCAAGTTACATGGCTCAGGCACAACTGATGAAGGAGGAAATGGTGGGAGGTTGGTGGGTGGGCTGAGGAGGGCATTAACCTTCCAGTCCAATGGACTTGGGAGTGGTGCTGTTGATAACGGTGCTGCATGGAGCCCCACTACCAGCAAGAGGCCGGTCTTGTTCAAGCGAGACCCCAGCTTTCCCTGTCTGCAGGCACTGGATGAGAACGGACTCTCACCTGAGATTTCTCACACCAACACTACTGATGCACATACCTGCTCAGCAGAAGTACAGCCCACCAGCCTGCAGGAGAACAGGACCATGCTGTTTACGGTAATAATCAGAGATGTACTCTATAAACTCTGCTAACGTGTGAGTCACAGACATTAAACACTCAGTCCAAACTTAATGGGAATATTACTTGGCCAGGTGTCTCCCGATGATTCACTTTTGGAGCTGATCAGCCAAAAGTCATGGTCAACAACAATATGGTTGGAAAAAAACACTTTTTCCAAGATATTTTCACAAATGATAAGACAATGTACAACATTTAAATGACGACATTCATTTTTCAAAAGTGCATTTTCAAAGGTATCTCTTCATCCTATAGGAATGTATACACGACAAAAAAGTGTGTATAGATTGAAAAATAATTCATGATCATATGGTAGGAATGAAGTCATCATGATGGTCAGAAGATTTCATCATTTAGTGTAGTAATGCATCAAATTTTGCAAGATTTGAGATGCATCTACAGCTTTTTTAGAAGAACCAATCAACATCATTTTGTATAAATGAAGTCATGACGAGGTCATTATGAAATGGCATTATTACAATATAAGAAAGCAGCTATTTCTTTATTAGGATATATAAAGCAGGCGCACAGGCTATGCATCGCCCTTCCGATGCTTTTCTTCTTTTTTCGCATAAAATAATTTCTTTGTCAGTGCTGAGAATCAACTTTTTTTTTTTATTTCTAACACAATAGGGTTCTGTCAACACATCAATGAGATAAAATTACTGGCCGCTACAGGTTAAAAACAAGAACCACATCAAATTAAAAGTCCAATATTGCATAAGACTGACGTCTTTGCTGAGAATAAGTCCAGTTAAATGCAATTTTGGGTTTGCCTAAACGAAAAGGCCAAGAACGAAATCGCATGTAAAGGACAGGATTGAAAAAAAATCACCAAAAAAAAGAGCAACCAAAACAATTAATTCCTTAATGACTCAGCAAGAGCAAATGCTGACTGCTGCTCAAAATGAGCCTGGTCACGCTCCCCTAGTTGACCTTCACTCAACCCCAGTGACCTCCTGCCAACAGGAGATTTCCTGTTTGTCCTTAGACAGGAAATGGGGACCGCTGGCACAGGAACCACCAGTGCCTGTTGTCGTGCTTCTCAGCAGATAGCAGTCAGAATGACCTCACCCTGGTGACATCATCACCTCATTTTTTTCACCTCAGTTTTGAAGGGCAGCATGAAAATCCCCCTTTTCCTCCAGAAAGTGTCTGATTACGTAATTCATACTTAATACAGAAGGACAGTGAAGGGGAACTTAGCTGTGATTTAACATACATGCTTATTATGAATCACTGAATCTCTTATTGAGGCTGAGGAGTGATGGTGACTCATGTCCTGATGATGGTGAGAACCGGGAAATCCCCGAAAGCAGAACTGTTCTAAAATGCCGCGGTACTTATTGTTCAGGAAAGTAACGAACATGAACACACACAACATATAAAGATACATCTGCACTAAAACACATCCCGGTACCGAGTCTAACTGTGTTAAATCTGTGTTTTAGGTTGGCAGGTCTCAGATCTTCCTGATTAGTCCAGACACAAAGAAAGTTGCCATAGAGAAGAGTTTCAGAGAAATCTCCTTCTGCTCACAGGTATGACGCACTGGGATTCTACATAATGTCTAACCTGTCATGTTTGTGTGTAATTTTTTTAAATCGTTCATCTATTGTTCATCTTTCCAGGGAATTCGTCACGTGGATCACTTTGGCTTCATTTGCAGAGAGACGGTGGAAGGAGGGAGCTGCCACTTTGTTTGCTATGTGTTCCAGTGTACAGACGAATCACTGGTGAGATGGTGTCATGTGCATTGTGACAAGTGTTAGCAGGGCACAGATTATCCATTACAGAATCATACTGAATGTCAGGATGTAGGAATCTGAAGCTCTGCTGTCAGAATCATTGCCTGTGCCCTCAGATTTGTAAACTGTTCCCTTGGATCCATGTCCTCAAACCACTTGGTTTTGTGAGTGAAAATTGAATACTATGGAAGCTGGGAAATGTCCAAAGCACAACACAAAATATTGCAGTTGAGTTCTGGGTTTCTTTAAACTCTGGTATGTGCCTCATACTGTAGTTCTGCCTTTCTATTGACTTGAAGTAAAGTGTATAAAAGTGACTCCCTTAGTTTGAAGACGATCAGTTGAGCTGCTGTTGAGAAAATCAACAGACAGACGGAGATTCCTCCATTTATAAACGGCCGTATAAGTGTATTTGCTGTAACCGATTCTCTTAAATTTCACATTCAGTGATTCACACTCAGAGTTCATATTTGATCAGTCCACTCTGTTTGTTCTATGCACTGTAACATAATGGATAAAGGCTGGATAAATACTTGTGGAAGTGAACTGATCAATTGCACTGACAAATTAATGAAGGTTGAATGAGGAAAGAAAAAAACGAATAAGGATTTTCTTTTGCTCTTACAGGTGGATGAGATCATGCTGACTCTGAAACAGGCGTTCTCTGTGGCAGCCTTGCATCAGAGTGCAAAGACCCAGAGCCAGCAGTGTGACGGCTGCCCCATGCAGCAGCTCCACAGACTGTGTGAGAGGATAGAAGGTAGGAAACTGCCCTGGACTCTAACAGCACATGAGGGGGAAAATAAGGAAGCTTAACAAAAAAGTTCAAATTGGAATTCAATTCGCTGGATTTATGGGACAACAATAAAAGTATAAACAAGACTGTTGTTACTCATTCCCATTGAGGTCTTCTTTACACTGCGGCCTGCATATGGAAGTAATATATTGATAGCATTACATTATACACAAGGACCCTACAAACATGTATATTTTTTTTAAATGTATTTGAAAACTTTATGTGCTTCGTTTTCAGGTCTACACCCACCAAAGACAAAATTGGAACTTCAGAGACATTTGGCGACTCTGGACAATGAGGAGCAAGCATCAGTGTTTGAGAACACTATGGTAATGTGTGTGTGTTCTGTCTGTGCACCTGAAAAGCAAGGTGTGAATTCCTTAGAGTTCCCATTGAGGTGACTGCAGCTAGAAAAGAAACCAGTCAGTCTGCAGTTTGTACATTCAGCATGTCTGAAACACTCTGGATCACAAGATTTTCATTTGGGATTTAAAGTGACACACTCAGGTCTACAAATAACTTCAATATTTCTGTCACCTCAACTTTTTGTCTCTTTTCCCAAAAAGAATTAGTCTTTTTTACAGTCAATAATCTATTTGGATCCAATGATGTAATTTGTTGCTAAATGCTGTTGGAGAGTAAAAGCTGACTTTTTGAGATGCAGTAAAAGCATGAGGTTTAGGCCAATGAGTATTTCTCTGTTACTCAGCTGACATCTGTTGGTGACACAGCTGAACTGCAACACTGCAGCAAAGCTTAGCTCATGTACCAGATAACTACTTCTTATGAACTCTGGGTATAAAAGGACATTTTCTTGTTGTCCAAATTCTTTTTTGGACCCTGTTGTTTTACTGATTAGAGAAAAAACTTTTTTTAGCCTACTGACCTTGGATATTGGTTAAGTGACCTGCGCTTAAACAGCACAATATTTCTGCTACAGTCACACAATGTAACTCGCATTTTATAGTCAAAGAGCGTCTGATTTGAAATTTTTTTAATAATAACTATTCTGCACTATATTTGCCAGAGTTAAAAAAAATAATTGTTTTGTGTATTCCAGAGGGCTCGTCCAAAGAGTGATCAGGAAGAGAATGAGTTGGTGATGGCCTCGCTGAGGAATCTGTATGAGGAGAAACAGAGGAGCCATCAACACGCGCTGCCCGGAGACGGCAAACAAGTAACCGTTGCCCCTACAGTATACACACTTACTGTTACCTGCTTTTTCTCTGCTTTATATTACTCATTACTCTCTATTCCAATTATGTCCCACACTTCCACCAAAGTGTCCACAAAAATGACACTTTAATATCATCCACTTACACAGACATACATGTAACTGTCATACTATGTGCCCTCTCACTCAGTCACTAAAATCCGTCTTCTGTCTGATGTGTGTGGTCTCTATCGAGGTGTGTGAGGAGGAAGCTCCAGCTCCTGTTGAGGTGCAGCAGCAGAGTAGCAGCCGGCAGCGACTTGAGCAGTTCAAGAGCCGAGCCAAGCGATCTCTCACCGAGTCCCTGGAGGGCATCTGGAAGGTGAGAGTGATGTTCTGCCTTTGCTAGTGTGTACTTGTGCATTGTGAATGCTGTCATTACTTTGAAATGCACATGTAAGTAGAGATGGTAGTTTTCGTTTACGCATGTTATCGACCCCAACAATCCTGGTTTGCAGTCTTCGGTTACATGTAAAAGCTACATACATTTTCATAACTCTGAAGTGTGTTCTCGACAGGGGAGCAGCAAGACCAGGGTTCAGAGGGACAACAGTGAAGGAAAGGACAGCTGCGCTTCTATCTGTACTGTCAACAGCAGCCTGGACCAACCCACCTTAGATGACCTTTCACCTGCCTGCTCCCAGTTACTACCCACCAGCCCACTCAGGTAAACACCTATCACACTTCCCCACACACTGACTCATATCTGGGGCTGGAGCGGTCACTTCTGTTGGAGCAGTTCTACTTGTTTGACCTTGGATTTCATGATTTATGTGACCCTGAGATAAGTCAGGTTGCTCGTCATCAGACCAAAAGTCACAAGCCTGGTTGGGTTCAGACTGTCTTAGTAGTTAGATGATGCAATCACCCATTCACTTCCTGTTGAAACGGGCATGCACATGCCCAGTGTATGTGAATAGTCGGGTGATTTTTTTTGCTTTTCATGTTTGTTTGGACGTTGATTACTTCTGATACAAAAAAAACGCTCATATGGACAGAGATAACTTTAGTTTTTAAAACGCTGAAACAAAAATGTATGTGTGGATGTTGCTGACACCTGCCTACAGAGCTGTCAACTGCTCCCTACCTGGTGGTGAGTTGGACCAGGTGGTTCGCTGTTTTGGAATCTGCCAGACAGATTCAGTAAACCCAGAGTTGCAATGTCACGCGTAAATTTTTTAAATCTTTCCTAGCCTTTTTCCAACTTTTTGTGTGGGATTGCATTAGGCTTCCACACTATTTATTTCTCCTCACTCCGTTGCCTTGCCATTTTCTTCAGGTGCCACAACTCAACCGGAGACCTGAAGCGCCTTGACACCTCTCCTCGCCTGTCTCCCTCCTCCTCCTCTTTACCTGGTGATGCTCAGCCACAGGGCTTCCGTCGACGGGCCAGCACCTTCAGCCACTCTCCCACCCCCTCCTCGGGACTTGAGTTCTCACCGGTGCACACACTAGTTCACACTTCACAGGACCCCACTGCCGCCACCAAGCCCAGGCTTGTACGACACTACTCCGTCAGCACTGACACGCCACACCAGAGCAAGTAAGGAGCGTGTTAGTTTGTGTATCGTTGTGATTGTGATGTATGTTGGTGGCAGCACAAACAAAGAAAACCTAAGAATCTTGAGCTCATATCAGAGAAGTGATGCTCTATCTCTTTGGTATCAACTTGTTTCTCTGGTCTTGAACCAAGGTCATCATTTCCTCTTCTGTTTGTCTGCATATTAAACCTCCTAACTTTTAACAACATTAGAAGTTTATAACAATATTATTACCAAGGAGTTTCAGTGATAATAGCTGGTCATTTATACTCTGCCTTAAAAACCTTTTTCTTCCATTTTCTGTGCTTTTCCTTTTTGTTTTTATGCTCCCCTCCGCAGTGTCTTTCACTTTCTTTGCACTTTTATTTCTCTTCCTCTCTCGGTATATTGCACTGATTGTCAGACATGCCCCAACCGATTCCACCCTTCCTCCTGTTCCTCCCTGCCTTTCATACCCCTCTGCTCTGCACACTTATCATCCTTCCTCCCCTTCTTCTGGAGCCCGGCTCAATTATAGAAGGTGAGAATCCTGCTCTGGTTCTCTGATTAGCCCAGACATCCTCTCTGTTTTCTCTGTTGTCACAAACTCATTTATTCCATGTGAATGGGGCCCAAGTTTCTGTTTTCATCTGTGTTCTGCCTCCTTTTTTCACCTCCATCTCAGCCCTCTGGTTGGTCTGCGTGCTCGTCTCCACTCCTCCTCCTCTGTCCCTAATTTTCTGAAATTTCAATTTCTGGCCCCTGTCCAAGAGAATGATTGCCCTGAGTCAAAGAGCAGGTACATACACATGTATATCAAACAGCATGCCATGTTCGTGTGACCTGCATGATGATAATTTGTGTTCCTTGCGACGTGTGTGTGTGTGTGTGTGTGTGTGTGTGTGTGTGTGTGTGTGTGTGTGTGTGTGTGTGTGTGTGTGTGTGTGTGTGTGTGTGTGTGTGTGTGTGTGTGTGTGTGTGTGTGTGTGTGTGTGTGTGTGTGTGTGTGTGTGTGTGTTCAGTGATGTTGCGGGTCTCTCTACACCAAGTGCAGCCTGTTGGGTAGGGGAAAGCCCTCTGCGCAGTCACCGCCACTCATGGAGGCAGCAAATCTTCCTTCGGGTTGCCACACCTCAGAAAAACACAGACACCAACGGTAAGAATACACATTCTCACAAATACAAGGTTCCCTCCAAGGTATAGCGAGTGGCCAATGTAGTAAGAAAGTGTCATTATCAGTCCTAAAGAAAGTTCAGTGTTTCACTTGTCCAGTTTGCTGGAATAGATACCCACTCAGTGTATATCTTGGGATTAAAACTGCTGATTTAGTCCCGGCAAAGTATTTTAGAATTTGTCCATGAAAGGTAAATCACGCTCATTTTATTAAAGTACACAAACACAAACCATACCTAGAGAGAAAGGTTATTGATTATCTAAAATGTGCTTCCTTTTTTGACCAAAAAGTGTTTTTACTTACAACAGAGTGCAGAAAGAGAAATTTAACACGAGTTGTCTCACGGAGTGAAACTATGCATGAGATAAACTTATGTAACCCTATGTTGTGTTTTTTTTGGATGAAAATTTGCTTTTAACATCACAATCACAAACAGCTTTAAAGTGATAACACTAGCCTGACAATGCTGCATCAAATATAAAAATTTAATTGTGTTCCATATATTTTCAAAATGATACAAATTGGGTCTATTGTATTTTTATCCCACATACTACTAACATACTTTATGTAGAAAATGAAGGGATTGTGCAGCTCTACGAACATTATTCAGGCAAATCAGGAACAGAAAGTTTGACACGTGACTGAAAAGCTGGAAATAAACAATACTGCACAGAAAAGTGCATTTTAGAGTTTGATACAGTGACTAATTATATAATACCATTTAATCTCACTGAGTTATGTTTACTGTTACAAAACAATCTGACACATGCTTCTTTGAGATTACTTGTTAAAATAAATAAAACACCAGCTTAATGCACTTGGTGAGTGTAAGCCTCTGTGTGTGCACAAGAGCTTTTACAAACAAAACATTGGGATTACGCTTCATACTCCAGTTGCAATTATCAACATGTCTTCTTTTACAGAAGAGGACAGTTCCAGGTCAAGACACTTGTTTAAACATGTGTCCTCGCATGCGTACATGCATGCTTAAAATCATAACAAAGGAACACAAGAAAGGCAACTCAAATGTGCTTTGTCAACTGTGTCCAGAGGTGCAGTGACAAACCTTTCTACTCATCCTCACTCTTTTAATTTACATGAGGGTACATGTTTGCCATAAAAGAAGAATGTAGAATGTATATTATTATTTTATCGAAGCTCTGTCTCTGGAAGATTAATTCTTAAGAATATGTTCCGGAGAGCCAACAGTCACTTAGCTGTACCCTCCTACACGTCTAAATGAAAGACTAAAGATTGACGTGTACAAGAGTTGAAGTGACATTTTTTGCTTGTTTTGGAGCTTTGAATTTCCATTACTAAGTGAGCTTACATAGCTCTTTCTCACTTTATCACTTGATTTTTGATCGACAATGACGAATGGCCTGAAATGGAAAAAAAAAAACTTGAATGCCTTGGGCGAGTAATAATAATCAGTTTTCAGAGCTGCCTGCAGATTGACAGCCCTGTTACGTACAGTGTTGTAGAGATATGAATGTATAACAGAGAAGGGAGTTTTACATTTAGTGAAGTATTTCTTCAAACTCAGATATTATAAATCAGCAGTCTCAGTTTATGTCCACACAACTGTGTGTGCGTGCGTGTGCGTCTGTCTGTAAGAGAAGTGTTGACAGTTGAGATAGTTGGTTGGTCTCATCGAATTCCAGGGTAACATCTGTATGAAGACCAGACACAGTAAATATGGCTGGACCTTGTATAAATGTGGGAAATTAAGGATGTTGTTGAAAAATGTTGTGGAACCACAACACGCCACTTAACATATTCATGATGTCATTCTGTCATATTTACACTCTGCCCGGGGTCAGCTAGTTTCAACTCTTTATCTGATATCTGCATGAGCTCATTCGGAAATTACATGGACTTTGAACTAGGGAGCCGGCATGGCACAAACTTTCAGGCATCTTGTGTCTGTCTGAACATGGTGCAGGTCATTTGATTGTCTTTGCCCATTTGAAATGTGTCACAGTATGGGAGAATATTAAAAGCCTTAAACATATGAAGCATAATAGCTCAATATGTAATGACTGACTAATGGGTTATTGTGTGTTATTTTAAGTACTGAGAAGAAATGTGAAGATACAGTAGTGTAAACATGTCGCGTGAACCTGAATCAAAAACCTGAATCTGAAATGTAAACTTTATGTCACAAGGTGCTGTGCCAAAACAACAACAAAAACAACAGGGATGGCTGTTGCTTGAACCTCTGAGCTGCCTCATAATTTTCACTTATATTATGCCAGATGGAGCTGACTTTTGAAGCTACATTTGTGATTTTGTCCTGGGGAATGAGTTAAATAACAGAAAAACAGAATGAGAAAGAATAGAAACTTTAAAGTACCATGAATTTAATTACACTAACAGTGAAGTGGAGCTCTTTAAAGTCTCTAAAAACATGATAGAATAGGCCAAACTGCAAGAAAGCTACATTAGCAAACAGCTGTATGCCACTGTGTTCTTTCATGCTACCACTGAGGGGTGCCAAAACCTCAAATTTACAAATGTAACAGTTTACACAACACACTGAAGCCACAAACATTTCCATACAGTTCAATCACCAACTCTCTGTGTCTCAACAACATATGAGCTTTATAACCTTCAGAACGTTTTTTTATTTATTTATTGTGCATCATAATAGGCAACAGGAAATTGGGACTAATGTGATTTTTTTTTTAATCCACCTCCCCACTGAATGTGACGTTGATAAGTGATTATTTAGGTTTAGAAGTGTCATTAATGAAAAGAAGTAAACAGCAGGTAAACCCTCTCTTCCCGACAATAGTCCAATTTAGTGTATTTCGACAGTCAGCTGCCATGAAATAGAGGAAAAACTTTTGGCTTTTAGTGGGTCAGTGTGATGGGCTTTGTGCTGGCTGAATGCGGCCCTAAGTAGGGTTTGGAATTGGGTGTGTTTTTATGTGTGTTCTCACATGCATGAGGTCATGGGTGTGTCGAGTGTGTGCTTGTGTGCATTTGTGTGAGTGTGTGTTTGAGTGGGTGGCGATGTCTCAAGGTCATGTTGACAGTCCACACACAGACAGCGCCAGAGGAAAGCGCCAGCCTTGTTGACCCACTTTGCATGTTGTGTGTGTGTGTGTGCTGGGAATCGGTCCTGGCCAAGCTGCAGTGTTTGCGTAGGGTGTGGATCGTGCCACTTTGTATAAGTGTGCGTGTGTGTGAGTGTGTGCGTTTGTGCGCGCGTGTGTGTGTGTGTGTCTGTGGCATATACAGTAAGGGCTAAGGAGATAAAATGTACAGTAGTCAGTGGAGGGTCCCCACAAGGATCACAGGATAAGTTTGTGCGCGTGTTCAAGTGCAGGCTCTCTGTTGAAGCATTGTAGCGGTCTGTGTTTATGGTACAAATACAGGACACTGTTAATAGAATTCTGTGTGTGTCTGTGTCTCTTTACATGTGTCTGGTATGTCTTCATGTCTCTCATAACTTAAGAGTCATATGTTTGTATTGTGACTGCTGGTTTCAGGATGCCTTGGAAAGTGTGTGTGTGTGTGTGTGTGTGTGTGTGTGTGTGTGTGTGTGTGTGTGTGTGTGTGTGTGTGTGTGTGTGTGTGTGTGTGTGTGTGTGTGTGTGTGTGTGTGTGTGTGTGTGTGTGTGTGTGTGTGTGTGTGTGTGTGTGTGTGTGTGTGTGTGTGTGTGTGTGTGTGTGTGTTGATGGACCATATGTGGGTTTGTCTTTGAGCATTTCTATTGCAGGACCTTTCTTACATATTTTAAATATTTCTCAGAAGAATCTTTGGAAAGATAAGCATCAAAGCTAAGGTTTGGATGTGTGTGTGTGTGCCTGATCTAGATATTGCTCATGTTGTGAAATTATAAGGTAAAGGTGTGATTGGTTTGGTTAAGAATAAGATAGGGTTAGGCAAGCAGCAGATAGGTCTCTAAATTAGTTTGTGCGTGCATGTGCGCGTGTGTGTGTGTGAGAAGTGCTATCTGAACAGTTGTTCGGCCCTTTCTCTAAACAACACAGGGTATTTTGAGGTTTGGGATCCACCCTGTACTTTGGGGTGGAGTCACAAAAACACTCTTTTTTTAATGTGTGTGTGTGTGTGTGTGTGTGTGTGTGTGTGTGTGTGTGTGTGTGTGTGTGTGTGTGTGTGTGTGTGTGTGTGTGTGTGTGTGTGTGTGTGTGTGTGTGTGTGTGTGTGTGTGTGTGTGTGTGTGTGTGTGTGTGTGTGTGTGTGTGTGTCTGTGTGTGTGTGTGTGTGTGTTGCACCCAACTGTGTCAAATATTTCTATGTTTGGCATTTTTATTTATATTTTGCATGACTGGCCCAGGGATTGACACAGAAAGAGAAAGGTCAGACAGCCTCTCTCTGGCTTAAACCCAGCCAAGGAGTTTTGTGTTTGGGTCTGAATTTACGTACATGGGCTCTGCATTTTGCTGGATTCCAGCAAAAAATATATAAATACCTATAAGTGAAGTAAAGCTTTGATAAAAAGCACAGTGAATCCATTGTAGTAACATCTAGCTCTACATTCTTTGTAGAGCTAGTGAAACTGACCTGATGAAGCAATGGTAGGAGGGCCCCCTGGTGACGGTGCTGCTTGGGTTTGTTGACCAGGTTCATCTGAATCAAGGTTCCCAGGCCCAGGGTGTCTGGCCCTGATGAAGAGGGCTCTGGGGTTGGGGAAGGGCGAGCCAACTGTTATGATTAAAGTTGTTTTTTCATCATTGTGTTAGATAGTACCAATATTGTGCACATTCTTATCATCAATGTTACTCTGGTATCCTCTTATTTTCTGATGCAATGGACACCTAATGTACAGTGGCACCTATCTATTTTTCAGAGCGGGGGGATTCCTGTCTTGAGGCGGGTCGAGTATGTTTGGGCCAGGTGGGAGTTGGAGGAGGTGGAGACTTGTCCATGAGAGCGGTGCTTGAGGAGAGCACGAGAAGGAGCAAAGAGGAGCTCAGGGATCTCTGGAGGAAGGCCATCCTGCAGCAGATCCTGCTGCAGAGGATGGAGAGGGAGAACCAGAAACTGCAGGGTGAGTTGGACGCACAGGGGCATTGAAACACGTACACACATCCTCAAAATAAAGCTCAATAAAGACCAAAAAGTGAAAATAAGTGTTTTGAACATCCCATAATAGGTGGATCTAAAGGTAGTTTATAGGTTAATTCTTCCTGCACTAACCAGTTTCATTAATATTATTGAACAACGATATATTATATTGGTGCCATTTCCTGCAAATTTGGAAGGGATGTGTTGGCCTTCTGCATTATTATAAGAACCGCTGCCAATGCTTCATTAAACACTTGGTAATGCTGTTGAAGAACACAAATTTGTTGGTATCTTTAAAAACTAATCAACTCTTTGTTTAATCCATCTATGGCAACATGCCTCTCCAGATGTGGATGCGCACAAGTCTGGTAATGAAGTACACACCTGTTTTTCCATCTTTGAATATTTTTACCCACCACAAATTAATAGGTTATATAATTTATAGTTGTGTGTATGTGTATGTGTGTGCACCACCTCTTTCCTGACCCAGTTAGCACGTATCAACACACCTAACTATTCGTCACACCCCTATGCTATGCACACTCTATACAGACCATTAATTCACACACATGCAACACTTCATCACTCACACAGATAGAAATGATACCTCTGCAGCAAGGTGTGGATGGAGGGAATAAAGTTCAATATTAATGTAAGAAAATCACACACACACACAAACAGAGACAGCTACACAAAATTGCCGTTCTCATTTTCTACACTCCAACATTCACATCTCCGTCGTGTTGTGACTTTCTTTAGCCTCTGTGGTTAAATTGTGTTTTATTTCTCCCACTGTGTGCGCTCCCACCTCTCTAGCTGTTATTTGTCTGGGTGGAGCTCAACACTCTGTCCTACATTCTATCAGTGTATCACTGTTGCCTCATTTATGGGTCAACTATGAAAGTGTGTGTGCGCGCCTCCATCAGTGTGAGTGTATCTTTGTCAGCCCCAGGGTGGGGTATCCTGTCTCCTTGTGTGCTGATCACAGCCGGGCTGTTCCGGTGGCGGCGAGGGAGAGAAATGGAGTGAGACAAGCATGAGAGATTTAGTGCGAACTGGGCCAGTTGGAGCCTGAGCCAATGAGCGAATCCTGATAGACTAGACTCTGCCTGCTCCACACAGCTGATAAGACAGAAAGCAGAGCCACAGCCTTTCCAAAAGCATCTATTCTTACTCTGGGCGTGTCAGCTATCTGTCCCGTCCAGGTTTTCTTCCCTTATTATCCAGGCTACGCCTTCCAGGTCACTCCTAGTACTTTTCTGATTTCGATTGTAGTGGCCATGATATGCAGCACTTCATAAGAAGCATTCAGACCTTCTGAGATCTTCTCAATTTATCTTGTGCTAAGTTATTTTAAAATGTGTTCTATGCAAAGCACTCTACCATTGCAGGGCACTAAATTTACATGTCCTCAATTTGGTTTAAAAGCGGTGATGTTATTATAAATGTTCACTTTTTGCATACACAAAAAAATCCGCTATGTCATACATGTGTTCAGTGAAGTCCCCTCTGTTGTGTCCAGCTCTGCCAAGTTGGAGCTGGTCACTGGGTGGACACCACACATAGGCGGATAGGGTGGGGACGTCCACGAGGGGAAAGGAGGGAGAAAAGAGAGAAGGAGAGTGCGGTTAACAGACATATGTGGGATTGACTGAGAAGAAAGAGTTGAGTTTTTGGCAGGACAGAGAAAGAGAAGAAGAGATGGTCTGTGGGGGGAGAGATTAGAGGAGGGAAAGAGGAAGGGTGTTGTCGAACAGAGAGGAACAGAAGAGGGGCGCTGGGTGTGACCTCACCTTCTTTGATCACTGGTGTCAGCATGTTGTGACGGAACAACCGTTTAGTGTAAAGTTTGTCAACTCTGTTGATCATAAAGTCCAAAGCCAGGGTTTCCCCACAATCACTTTTTGAAACTCAATTTGAAAGTGACTATAAAACATTGTACAAATCATGCTTAACCACCAGCGCTGCTCCTGCAGTTATTTCTCCCACATTCCCAGCTGACATTGACTTTGACTTTGACTGTTGACGCCGTATGCCTCCAAAAGTTCCCAATTTTTTTTTTCACTGTATGATGACACTGTCACTAATGAAAGTGTGTTGTCGTTTGCTGTAAAAATAAATCTTCTTTTATCCATCTCGGGGGGGTTTTGTTTGGTAAAGCTGCAGTCATATATTTTGTACTACAATGTTTTTACTTGTATGACCAGTTAGCTTACCACAACAAAGAATGTGTAGTATTCACTATGTGTGTGTGTGTGTGTGTGTGTGTGTGTGTGTGTGTGTGTGTGTGTGTGTGTGTGTGTGTGTGTGTGTGTGTGTGTGTGTGTGTGTGTGTGTGTGTGTGTGTGTGTGTGTGTGTGTGTGTGTGTGTGTGTGTGTGTGTGTGTGTGTGTGTGTGTGCGCGCGCGTGCGTGCGCATCAGTGCAGTGACTCAAGTAAACTTAGATTTACAGGACCTGATGCATTGCCATGTATTCCCTCATATTGCAAAGGCACACCTCCACCCCACCAAGGACCTGCAACTAACATACACATAGCAAGACCATGGAAGCTGGGACTGTCACATTATTGTTGGGTATTGTCTGTTTATGTTCGTAGCCTCCGAGAGCGACCTGAAGAACAAGCGTCTGAAGCTGGACTACGAGGAAATCACTCCGTGTCTGAAGGAGGTCACTCTGGTGTGGGAGAAGATGCTGGGAACTCCTGTGAGAGCAAAGGTCAAATTTGACACGGAGACCATACATGCTGCAGTTGCACAAGGTACATATTTCCAATATATACCAAAAATCACCAGGTATTTGCAAATATTGACCGTATAAAGCTCCAAAAACTGAAAATGTGTTTCGTAACCTTTCTCCTTATCATTATTCTCAGCCTGGGCTGTTCTCCCAAATGTAGCAAAAAAGGGGGCCCATGACTTCCATGAAGTATTTTCTAATCCAGACAGAAGTGGGTATTTTAACTTTAACCCCCCGTGTCCGCCTCTCACTGCCAGGGCTTTCTGTTCTGTCCATTTTCAAGTATCAGCATGTTCTGCACATAGGACAGGAGAGGTTGCCTCGTCTGCGCTCAGCCACGAACATACGGTTAGAGATGAGATCTAACCTACAGAACATAAATAGCAATGTCACAACTTTCAGAAGTAGCCTTAAGAGGTAGATCATGACACAAGCTGATGTCATTAAATTAAGATTCTGGCCACATCATCTGATAGGACAGGAATAACCTGCGATCTCAAGTAAGATGTCCTCCTTTGATCTTTACATGTTGACAGTTTGATGGTTGTAATCAGCATCTTTATTTTAGAGGCCCAGTGCTGATAAAATCTGTATTACCAAGTTAATTAGAATAATAATTCTTTTAATTTTTATTGCTTGGTCCCCGTGTCCCCCCTCTCATTAAATTGTCCAAGGTGCTCTTGAGGTGGCTCTTAAAGGAATAGTTTGACTTTTTGGGAAATAGCTTATCTGCTTTCTGGTGGAGAGTTAGATGAGAAGATTAATATCAATTCCAGGTCTGTCTCCAAATGAAAAGCTACAGAATACACAGCCGGTTATCTTTGCTTAGCACAAGAATGAAAATAGGTAAACGGCTGGCCTGACTCTTACACAAAAGATTTTTTGTACTGACAAAATATGAGTCAACTTTAGTGTTGTTGACTGATGCTCTGTTCAAGCTGACTATTTGACAGACAATCCTTGCTGTTTCCGCACCTTCATTACATTCCAATTTTTGTGTAACACTAAGCTAACAGGCGACAGGCTACAACTTCATACTTATCAAATCGACCAGAGAGTCTATATACCAATAATCTCACTATTGACCCTAGTCTGAATAAAATGCTATTAGGGTGGTTACACGACTTGTTAATAGGATGTTAGATTCAGATTCCCGTTTAAATGTTGGAGAGCCAGGTCCGATTATGACGTCAAGCAGGTGGTAACTGCCGCATATGTCGATGTTGCAAAATGCTGCGAAAACTCCCAATAGGTTATAATATATATAATATAGTTAAAATGTGATTAAGACGTATAGAAGTCTACATAATGCGACTAAAATCTGAGGACTCCACAAGTCTTATCGTATTGCTTAAGTGCATGTAAACATGTCAGTGGTATCAATTTTCTCATCTAACTCTCCACTGTAAAGCAAATAAGTGCATTTCTCAAAATTTTGACCTCAAAGCTTTAACCCCCAACTGCTGATGTGTTTGTGGTTTCACTAGGAGGACTCCAGGTGTGAATGTGCATAAATGAGTGTGAACAGGGTGTTCCTGAAATACAGAGCACAGGGAAATTTACCAAGATTTAAAAAAAAATTAAGTTTGAAAAATACGCTTCTGTGTTAAAACTCAGTCTCACTCTCAACTCCCTGAAATAATAAAAATGTAATTTGATCTCAGAAACGAGATGTGCATCATGGGATTATAATATCGCAGAAATCCAAAATATGTCATTCTTGTAATCTGAGAAATAATTCTGTTAAATATTGTTAACACAGGGTTCACACCCATTTTGCAAAAGATATGTGTCCCCAAGTTTGAGAATGACTCTCAATGCTCTAGAGAAAATATTGTAGAACCGTGTGCCCCCTCAATGTTTAGAAACATTTTCAGACTGCTGTCGTCCACTCAGTCAAACTAATTACTGGCCTGACATGAGGCATTTCTACAGTTGAGGCTAGGTTCCGCCTCTGATCACCCTCTTTAACCTCCTAAGACCCACCACATTTTCCACTCATGACATCACGTTACCTTAGGATTTGCACAGGCACATTCTTCAGAAAGAAATGTTAGATACCAGTTTTAGACAGCGCTGCCTGCACAGCTTAACATGATATACCATCTTTCCCCTTCCTCGCCTCACCCCACCCCACCCTCCTTCATCTTTGTCATGTCCGGCAGGAGTCCCGAGGCAGCACCGGGGGGAGATCTGGAAGTTTCTCTCTGAACAGTATCTGCTCAGGCAGACGGTGCCCTCCCGACCCCCTACCAATCACACTCCATACAAAGAGCTGCTGAAACAGCTCACCTCACAGCAACACGCCATCCTCATAGACCTGGGTAATGCACACACACACACATACACACACACTCAGAAAATATTTGTTTATTCACACCCATTTTCAAATTCTTGATTCTGAAGCAATTCTGACATATGTAAAGAAGACTGTTTACTCTACACGCAAACATTTCCTCTCACATTGCAGGCCATAAAGAGACATTTTATTTGAGATGTGTGTTACAGTAGATAGATTTTTTTGTTGTGGAGTTTCAGTTTCGAACTTTATTCGAGTGGGGAAACAGACAGAAATGTGATATAAATGTCAGTAAATGATTGTATTTTAACAAACATTTGTATACTTCATTGTCGTATTGGTTTTCTGTGATTCTGTGACCAATATGCCTTTAAAAGCTTTAAATTAAATTTGGTGGACAATGAACATTGCAGAAAGTCTGTACACTATACTTTGCAAGGTTTAGACCTCAGTTTTACACTTTCACAAATGCTCACCACGCACACACACACAGACACACACGCGCGCACACACACACACACACACACACACACACACACACACACACACACACACACACACACACACACAGCTCCCACACCCCACCCATATTACACCCATATAACACCCACATAAACATATATACACATCCAACCGCACATTCATCCCTGTAGCACTTAACCTCCTGTGTTTTGTTGCTGACCTTGTGTCTTTCATCTGCCTATCATGTTATTCACTCTACATCAGATAGGGTGGGGACGGCGGTAACAGCGTATATATATACAGTGGAGGTTTGCAGACACGGCCCGAGCAAAAAAGGTGTCAAATTTTGGAGGATAAAAGTTCACACAGTGTTTATGATGCTGAAGCAGCACAGAGGTTTGCAGGTAAAAGACGCACCGCAACTTGTGACCTTATACTTCATGAAAGATAGATACATATATCTCACATATACTCTCCTTCAGGCAAGGGAGGGAGATGGGAGGGATGTACACAAATATAAAGCACACACACACACACACACCCTCCACTGACATGTCCATCATTGTCTTCTCTAAAGCCTCACTGTCACGAACACACACACACACATACACCCGCCTATTACCTGCCTGTCAATGTTAAGAATGTTCTTTTACACATCCCAGGCCCTCATTATGTTGTCAATTTTAAAAGGTACATGTAGCATCTGCTTTTACATGTTAAGCTTCTGGGAGGTGTATGAAGGTCTTTGTGTGAAGCTGCATTGATGTTTTACCATGAACATGTTTGTAGGCATCAGGGCCTGGAATGGGTTGACACATTCTCCTTTTTTAACATCAACGGCAAAGTGAAGTCCAGACATTATGCTTCATTCAGACACATGTACCCACCCAAAGGGTTTGGTCTCGTATTGTAATTAACTTCACAGGAATATGTCAGACAAAACAAAAGTAAATCAAATTGATCAAAGCTCCTATTGTGCTTTTTGACGTGTATCAGGTCGATCTCAGACATCAAATAGTTGTTTTGTGTGGCATAGTATTTCATACTGAATATAAACAGTGCAGATGTTTTGCAGTGTAGATAAAGTCTCACTCATCTTCTGTCCCAGGTCGCACTTTTCCCACCCATCCATATTTCCAAGCCCAGCTGGGGGCCGGACAGCTTTCTCTGTACAACTTGCTGAAAGCCTACTCACTGCTGGACCCCGAGGTATCATTAAATTCTTCTTACTGGCTTTCTTCCTCTTTCTATTTGGGTGTCCTTCTTGCCATTTATTGATGGACTAAACTGTCAACTGTCATTTAGGTTTTTGTTGCGCCGGATAGCTTACTTGGTTGAGCTGGCGTCCCATGTACAGAGGCTTGAGTCCTCCTGCAGCATCCGTACGGCTCAGCTCCGGCCTCCGTCCTTTGCTGCATGTCTTCCCTTCTTCTCTCTCCCCCTTTCACACTACCAGCTGTCCTATCAATAAAGGTTTAAAAGGCCCCAAAAATAACTTTAAAATTAAACAAACTGTTGTTTAGCCCCCCCCACCCCCATCCCTGTGTGTGTAGATGTCAAGTTTGTTATTGTTGTCTTTGTAGGTGGGCTACTGCCAGGGCCTGTCCTTCATTGCTGGAGTCCTGCTGTTACACATGGAGGAAGAGGACGCATTCTACATGCTCAAATTTCTAATGTATGACGTCGGGCTCCGTAAACAGTACAGGCCTGACATGATCATCCTGCAGGTAAAATTTGCCTGTGTATACACACGCACACACACTTTTTATATGTCCATTCATCAATCAGTGCATTCATCTCACATCATCTATGTGAAATGTAATGCAGTTCGGCCTCTCCTTTCTGTTTCCAGAGTCACAGTGATCAGCTTACGGCTTCATGTTTAACCATTTGAGAAATTTAAAGCTGCCATATCATTGGTGGGGTTGATGTGGTTATTGAGGCTCTTTCTGCTTGAGACTTTACCTGGATTCTTACTTGATGTGAGGGGTTGACACTAACTCTCGCTAATGATACCTACGGCATAGGTTTATAGTTTATAGTTGAAGGCTTTCTGACTTCACCCTTTGATAGAAACTACTGAAACTCTAGACGAATGCACTGTCTCTAATCAAGCAGAAAAAAAATAGAATTTTGTACTGCATGGTTTTTGTGTTTTTCCTTTCTTCATTCACTTTGCAATAGTACAGTAAATGCGATGGGAGGATTGTTTTCTGTAAAAGTTGTGCAGTTGTATTTTTACTTTCTGTGATAAGGTGCATTTCTACAGCAGGAACTTTATCTCGGGCTAGTGTTTCAACATTCTCAATGTTGACTTTAATTTTCACCAGATTTAGAAACTTGTAGAAGAAAACAAAAGCAGTCCGTTAACAGTACTTGTAGTCTCCATGTGGGATCTTGGGGTCTCATATAGCATCTTCTCAGCCACCAACATTGAAACCATGTAGAATGCAGTAAAAGAACGGGCTTCACATATTCACAGTGTCCACATTGTTCTAGTCAGACTAGTAATCTGTTGTATCTGTTGATGTCAGATTCAGATGTACCAGTTGTCGCGGCTGCTCCATGACTATCACCGGGATCTCTACAGCCACTTAGAGCAGCAAGAAATCGGACCCAGCTTATACGCCACCCCCTGGTTCCTCACCGCCTTCGCCTCTCACTTCCCCCTTGGCTTTGTGGCCAGAGTCTTCGGTAAGCCATGTGGACTGTGTGTGTATCTACACTCACAGAAATTACTTGGTCACCACACTGTTTCTTCCCCCTTGAGAAATATTCAGCAGAGTGGAATAGGTAAAGAAGCAGGGTGATGGCGCGTCCACAGAGTTGTTTATTTTATCAGGAGCGACCCCTCACCCCCAGTTTACTTTTCTTAATTATATCTGGAACACGGGGTGAAGGAGGCAGCGAGAAAAGTGCTGGAGCAGGATGAAAATTAGGAAATTGTATTTTGGACTTGGCAAAACGGAACAAAACAAAAGATACAGAAAGTAAAATACACTCAAAGGACTCAAGTAAGTTTGGCAGTGGGTTGAAAGTGTACTAACAAAATAAAAGTCAACTTACGGTGTTCTTGACTGTTGCTTCGTTCAGTCGACTACTTGACAGACATTCCGAGCTGTTTCCGCATTTTCAATCTTTGTGTAAAGTTAGGCTAACTCATGAGATATGAGTTTGATTGTATTTTGTTAAAGAATTAACTGAAGCTTTATGATATAGATCAAAACGGTTCAGTTTCATTGAATTAAGGGCACATGCAGACACACGTCAGACACAGTCTCTGAAGTGATTTTTTCATTTGTGTAAATTCCATCACTCAGAGCTCCTTTGTATAATGTGTGTCCTTTTAAACGTCTCTGCTTGTCTCTCCCTCATTTCCTCCCTACATTTGTTTTCATGCTGAATTTCTGACTCAGTCACTGAACCAGACTCTCTGGCTCCTTGTGCTCATCTTAGCATAACGCTGAGTGTGTGCGTGTGCGCGTGTTGTTACAGTTAGAGGGCATCGTCCGAGCACTCTGAAGTGTTTCATATCATATGTGGGTCTCCACTCCTCCACTCCCGTTCCTTAATCTGTTGTATGATCTCTGGTAAAGCTGCCCCACCCTGATGCGTTCAAAGCACACACATGAATACGCACACCTACTCTGACACACCATATTCCCCCTGGTCTATATTTATATTTGCTTAAACCATTTTGTTGACGTCAAAGCATCTATCATTTGAAAAGCCCCATTCAGATGCCCGTCAACACAGTACGCTGTGCTCTGAGCACCTGTCATGAATTCAGTTTACATCACGTCATTAAAAAAATGTCATGTCACAGTGTTTTCTAACCTGCTCTGTATCTGTCGTCTGTCAGATATGTTGTTCCTGCAGGGGTCAGAGGTCATCTTCAAGGTGGCCTTGAGCCTGCTGGGGAGCCACAAACCTCTGATCCTGCAGCATGACAGCCTGGAGTCCATTGTGGACTTCATCAAGACCACGCTGCCCAACCTGGGCCTGGTGCAGATGGAGAAAACCATCAACCAGGTTAGAAAAAGAGACATAGATATGGTCAGAGATATGTTGCTACCTCTTGGATCACAAAACAAAATTACTAATTTGTCTATTTTTATGGACCTTATCTTATTAGTTGTAATTTGGTGAATGTGTGAGTAGCATTTCCTTATATTATTGGGAATCTTCCGGGGAATCAAGAAAAACAGTGACTGGCTTATTTTTTATAATATAGTACTTCAGTTGTGTCTGATAAAATCAAACGCTTTTGGCTCTACTCAAAACACAAATCCTTAAAAGGGGATTTGAAGTGTATAGTTTCCTTTAGTGTAAGCAAAAGGAAATAGTAATAGTTTTTTCAGTTGCGGATTAAATTAGAACTCCACTGATTTTAATGTAAAGTTATTGGACTCACGGGTGACGGATTAAAAAGAGACAGATCAATATGGAAGCAGCACAGACTAAAATGTCCTGACTTTTAGCCTCTGGTACTTCATAAAGGCCTATCTTTAAAAAATCACTGAACACGGATGTATTTGACTTAGTATGATAAAACATGAAAATGTTTTGAGCTTGTGTTGAACATAGACCTCATTTCAGGCAACTAATCAAAAACCCTTTAAAAAAAGAAATAGATTATAATCCATAATTTAAGATTGTCAGAAAGTGTCATAAAAATGAAAAATGTCATATCTGTTTTAAGCATGTAATAAGGAATATGAATTTTAATGCAAATTGCCTTTTAAAAAAAATCTCTGGTGTAGAAGAACAAGCTAAATCAGTGGATTATTTTTTTCTTTTTAAAACAAGAATAGAATATTTATATAGATAGAATATCATTAGACTCAACCCAGCCTCACATACAGTAATGACTGCCATCTCCTGTCAACATGATGGGCGCCTGAATGGATTTGCATACAGTAGGTCAGGTTACTAGCGAATTACTGGTTAAATATGCCAATGTAAATGCACGAGGTGTTGACGATCTCACGTCTCTCATTTCATTAACAGATGTGTTTCATCCCGACGTCTGAGACAAAGACACAAACTAATTAATTTATGAGTAAACAAGAACGTGGAGAATGAGATTCTGTCTGAGTGACAGAGGCTGAACAGTGGGAGCCACACCCGCTCCTTTAACAGTAAATCTACTGAACGTCAACAAAACCTGGCTCAAGTGTTGTATGACTGCAGCAACCAGTACCCATGCTAAGAATGCAGTGTCATGAGGGTTTGGTTTTTTTTGTGAGGTGATTTCATGTAAACTGATGTCAAAGATAACAGCGTTCACCATTAACATGTGAAATAATGAAGGATGTCAGTCGTCTGGAGCCGACAGGAGCCTGTTGCATCAAACACATGTACAGAGATGTAATCATGGTACGCTATAGTTTAGGAAGTATGCATTCACCTTATAATTTACACGAGATGGCAGGAGGGTGTTGTGAGTCCTGCTGTGGCTTGCTGGTACTTTCCCTCGTGTGCCACGCCACGTCACGTTGTCTACATGTTAACTTTACAGTCACAGTGCACACACACACTCACAAACCAGGGAGTGTGGAGCCTAACATGTACACAGAACATCACTCCATTGATGGTTTTCTATTATGTTGAAATATTGAACGTGTTGTCGTCGTCCAGGATTGAATTGGACATATTGCAAGTTTTTTGAGTTTTTGTCATTGTTCTTCTCATTAATCATAACATTGCACTCGCTAAATTATGCTGCGGATGTTTTTGATCATGGCAACAGCATTGTCACAAAGTTGGTCAAAGATCTGACATGTTTTAAACACGTCGACGGGCTAGCCAAACTGATATAAAAGAGAAAATGCCTACCTGTAAACCTCGCCCCTCTGTACCTGCTGTAGTTCTGCGATCAGGTTTTATTGCCTCGTGCGCCATTCAACTTCGATTTTACTTCCAGAGAAAGTGGTTCGGATAATCCTGCCAAACAGGAAAGTACAGGGACACAGGCTGTGCGTCTTTGTGAACAAAGGTGCTCTCAGCCGAAGCCCAAAAGAAATGCAAACAAGCCCCAAAAAAAAATGAATCCTGGGTTTAATAAAGCGTAAATATGACACCAAAGCATTTGCATTTACAATGTAAATGCTTTGGTGTCAGCTGTTGTCTGACATGATGGTGAAAACTACTAAACAAGACCCACATTTTAAAAAACTGATATACTGGATTTAACACAAGTTTTTTTTATGCCTTTTGCTTGTGTGTATTTGTAAATTTATATACTGGTTATTTCAACTATATCATCCAAAATGTTTTATTTGACACTTTGTCCATCAGGTTTGTGAGATGGATGTATCCAAGCAGCTCCAGGCCTACGAGGTGGAGTACCACGTCCTGCAGGACGAGCTGCTGGACATGTCCCCGACTCTCAACCAACACCAGCGAGCTGCACAGCTGGAGAGGACCAATCAGAGCCTCCGCCAGCAGAACCTCGACCTGCTTGAAGAGCTGCAGGTACACACATACACACACACACACACACACACACACACACACACAAGCCTTGCACATAAACACAAGCTGCTTTGTACATTGTAGCTTGAAATTGATCGTCTTCCACCAGGTGTCCCATGCTCGCGTGCGCAGCCTCGAGAGTCGATTGGAGGCTTTTGTCCAGTCGGAGGGACGACTGAAGGAGCAGGTCTCTGCACTGGAGGAGGAGAAGAAGCAGCTGTTGAGCACAGTCACACGCCTCCAGGACGTCCTCACTAACCTCGACGTACCTAACTCCCTCGATGTACACACTCCCTCCACCTGCTGAAAGACACGCAGCCTCAGCAGCAAAGACAAACAGGTCTGTGGACTCGTTTCTCCACCCGTTGGCTCTTCCAGAGAATTCGTAAATACAACGTCAAGTCAACAAGAGGAGGAGTTGACTGCGAAGGACACAGGAAGAAGAGATGTTCAGATGACTCCCCGGCTCGATCTTTGTCCTCCTCAAGGCACCAGAATGTTTTAGTGAAAAGAGGAGAGACATAGGAGGTTGGACATGAAACATAGAGGAGAAGAATGGATAAACAAGAAAGACGTGGATGATGTTAAGTGAATAGAACAAAATATTATCCCCAAACTCCACGCATGCCCTCTTCCAGCTCTTTAACAAATATTAGCGAGCATGAGATCTTACCAACAATTCCCAAAGATAGCAGCATCTGTGCTGCAACAACAAAACAGTTACATTTGCACCTCTACTTGTATGTCTGTGTCTTTGAATGTATGTTATGCTCCTAGTGGAGTTTTTTTTTTTTTACTGCATCGTGTGGAACAAGGCTAAAGAAGCCAAATCGGTCCTCACTGATGTACAACAAGCTCAAACAAAGTCTCACATATTCAGATAGTTGCTCTCTTAGAGTACAAAAGTCCAAAGGTGGAATGTTTTCAGAAAAGTGTGACAAGAAAGTGAAATGAAGGGACGGGTGAAGAAATAAACTTCATGACAAATTGTTTTTTTTTTCTGTTAAATCAGTTTGAGTATGACTTTAATTTAAATTATGTTCAGTCTTGGATGTTGGTGCTCACATTCAGAGATGACCTTTTTTTTTTTCAAGTCTTCCACAGTTTTCTTTCTTGATCCTCTTCGTTTTAATCTTCATTTAGTCACAGTAGCTCACAGGAAGAGTTAACGCAATAAATCCACATCACACCCTTTGAATACACGTCTGTGTAGGAAGGGAAATTGATCAAAAAACTTTCAAACTCTTAACTGTGCTTTTTCTAGTGAGGCTTTTTTTTTTTGATTGAATATTTATTGCTGCCAAACAAACGTGTGTCTGAAGCATCAGACAGGAGACCTCTGCTGCTGAGACAATCTGTTGGCTATAAATCATTTACTGTATATTCAACACACTGAATTCATTCAACCCGAGCTGCAGCTCGTGTGTCTGTATGTGAACGTCCACGTGTCATTGTGTGTGTCTGTGTGCTTGTGCACTTCACCCATCAACAAATCTTTTGATTTACACTGTAAAGATGTTTTTTGCTCTTACTCCTGACTCTCCCTTGCACATATTTTTGTTTTATTGATTATTAACATCTTCATAACGTTCTTAAAATATATTTCATATCCTTCCAGCGCACCTGAAGCCTTTTTTCCCCCCCTGTAGACGTGCAAACCGTATGAACTCACATGTGTCATGCTATTAGAGATGGTGTAGACCAGGGGTCTGCAACCTTTACAATCAAAAGAGCCATTTTGTCCCTCCTCCCACCAAACAAAATTCATCCGGAGCCCTAAAACCTATTTCACCCTTACCATGAAGATAAAACAGCGTATAACGTTTGATATAGTTATACTCTATATAAAACAGCTATAACTGTTGCTTTTAAGAAATTATTGAAAAACAAAATGAAAACGATTGACATTTTATTGCTGTATATTTGTTCTCCACACATCAAGCACACAGGTAAGCCAGCATCATTGGTAGTAAAAGCAAATGTATCTGTCCACGCAGAATTAAACTCTCTATGTTCCTCCGAGACTTTTCTTTTTTGGGGATTTATCCATAGCTTACTCCAGATGAGCCAGCTGCAGGCGGTGGGCTGAGGTCATGTGTGAGTGGCCTAACTCCGGTTGTGAATGGGGCTGCGCGTAATGCGCGTAATGCGCGTAATGCGCGTAATGCGCGTAATGCGCGTAATGCGCGTAATGCGCGTACGTGGAGCGACCGAGCGAGAGAGCGGTGCGCATGCTCGCAGCTGGTCAGTAAAGGCCGCTGTTGATATTCAATAATATATGCAGCCACTCCTCGGTTCAGGAGTCTCTGTCTCGGAGCAGACAGCTCCGGACCTGGACAAGCTGTCTCCCTGCTACCCGACTACGGTCCGGACGACGGGCAGGATTAAAGATCAACACTATGGATGCGACGCATTGACATATTGAAACACTTTCTGTTTGAGTTCAGTGTCACCCCGATCCCCGATTTTTTATTTCCTTATAGCCGTTATTTATTTCCATAGTGTATATTTTTTTAAATGCACAGGGAGCCACTGCAGAGGGGCCGAAGAGCCGCAGGTTGCCGACCCCTGGTGTAGACTGTACAAGCTCCTGTCTAAACATGCCACTCACTTTGAATGCTACGGGCCTGTTATCAGGTTTCAGGCATATGGAAATATACCGGGTACAGTATTTAAAACAGACATGTATGTGTTTCGAGGAACGCCTGCGGTTGAAGAAAGAGCATGTTGGGGCAAGTTGGGGCTCTGTTACCACGCACGAGTACACAACAGATAGATAACCTACAGCAGAAACTCAACCAATACAAAGTACACAACAAAATGGAAGAAGTTTCCATTTCCATTCATTTCAATGACATATTCTGCTATGCTCATTCAAAGCTTCTTAGTTGCCTTGTAGGCCTCACCTGCCAAATGCTGTGGTATTTACCAAGTCATTTTTTGTTTTGTTTTGTTGCATTGAAGAATGTGTTTCCTCAAACTCCAACTCAAAGTAAACATAGGATACAATTACTCAGAGCTTCCAGCGAAATCTTCCCCCCTCACATTCCCATACCTCTTTTCTGGAATTGTATGTGTGTGAGTGTTCCTGTTAATCAACCAGCTGCCCAGGTTGGAGCGGCCTATACACAGTAAGTGATCAAAAGTAAGAAAAGATGAAGTCATTACAGGTAGTGTGTGAGTGTCTACACACAAAGAAGTACCTATAGTACAAAAATTCTTTGGTAAGGATTTGTTCATAGAGTTTGTTCCAATCACGGTTGAGCCGGCTTGTGACAAATAGTTTTTGTAAATAAAACAGACGGGATCAGATTCATAAATAGAAACATTTTCTCAGTTGCTCTAAGAGATTATCCCTGACCAAGAGCAGTGGGGTCAACGCCTCTGTTTTTTGCCCTGCTGAAGTATCCTTGAGCAAGATCCTTGGTGACTCCCATTTCCACACTGATCCGTAAAGTATATTGTTTCTACACGTAGTCCGCATCAAAATGTCTCATCAACATCCTCTTATACTGACGGGTTAGTACATGAAATGTGAAAGGAGACACTCAGTAAAATGTGCGACAGATATGGGAGGTGAGGCTGTGATAAGGGACAGGACACCGGACTGGGATACAATGTCCAGTAACATCATCCCTAAAACAAGCCAAGGAAGAGCATGCATGCATTTTTATTCATCACCAGCAGCTGTTGCAACAGAAAAAACACATAATTTTAACAGAAAACATGATTTCTGTAACTTGTCACATCTCAGTTTTAAGTGGAAACCAAGCTAAAATGAGCTGGAGTGAATAAACAGTCATTGTCTGTCAAAGAACCCATAAGAATTTGGCGTTGATCCAGATAAATGGGTGGATCCAGGGTTTTTTCCCCCCACTGTCTTTAACATGGCAAGATAGGGCGTTAGCCTTGGTATGCGTCCTCCGAGCGCCTTTCTAGTAATTGGTTGAACATCCTGCACCTTGTTGTCAAAAATGCCTAAAACAAATACCTGATGCTGCTCTCTAACTGACCTTAGGCCTTTTTTTGTTGCCAGACAAAAGGCTTTTTTGCAGAACAAGGTGAACAGAAAGAATTACATTGTCATTAACTCTGAGACCATGAATAATTCTGTCGGCGAGCTCTCACACAGATCACTCAAAGACGCAGCCAGCGTCTTGATCCAAACCAAACACTCTGCTGAATGGTTATTTACATGAAGTGGCAACAAAGGGAGTCAAGTTCTTTATATAATATCCAGTGGCAGGACAACCCCCCCCCCCCCCCTGCACTAATGTCACTGATCAGCAGGTAGACTGCATGACTGCTCAACATTTAGCCACACCCTGCAGATGGACCACAAACGCCCTGGCAGAGGCTTAATGCAGCTGATCTCTGATGAGCTCCTGGATTGTCTTTTAGCTACGTAACCCTCGACCGAGCTGTCCTGCCTATCTCCTGCGTGTGCGTGCATGTGTGTTGCAACAGCTACGATTTTTTTATGGTGTTTGTGTGTGTGCACCTGCCGTGTCAGAGCTCCTACTGTGGCAGGGTGAAAGGTCACAAACATCCTGTAGATTCAGGAGCTTCTTACAAGGACTTTTTTCATTCTCTGGAGTGAATCAAGAGGGCGTGCGTGCGTGTGTGCGTGTGTGCGTGCCTGTGCCGTTTTGTTTTATTTGACTTGGCATGTGTTTACCCTTCCACACTCCACCTCAGCTCCGCCCCGCCCTGCACTCAGCCCACCACATGCACGTTTCCTCCTGCGACTGTGACTCCAACACACTGAGAGTGAGCTTTTCGGTGCAGTATATGTGTATGTTATCGGAGGTTATCAAGCTCCCTCCATTCATCTGGTGGTTTTGGACATTAAATCACTGTAGTGATTTTTTTAATGAGGACGAATAAGGATACTATCGTATTTATGCAAAATTACTTTCGAATAAAGTGTCTATGCATAGATTCATGGTGCACGTTGTGTCTCTAAAGCGCTGGATTGGTTTGATTTGCCCTTCGGTGACTAGAAATAAAACACAGACATAAAAATATCCAACATAATTTAGATATATATTTTATTGGGAGGCAGAGATCATTTTGCTTTTAACAACGTAAAAGAGTCAGAAAAGTCTGAAAATGTTCAATCACATCTACAACCAGGCGAACAGCTCTCTGAAGCACAGCAATGCTATTTTTATTGGTTTTGTTTGCAAGCCAATAAACATATTGCATACACACATGCAGATGTAAAACATATTTCACACTAGCACAATGGATATTTTAAGTACTGAATAACTACCCTTTTCACGGCAAGCACCCAACACCTCGATGGGCAGCTCTTCCCTAAATATCCATGTGAGTTTAGTCAGGTGTGTCCATAAAGGATCGAAAAAACTCAAATTTGATACCCATCAAATAGCAGATGTGGTCCTAATTAATGCATATACTACACAAAAACAATGTAAAGATGATAAAGATGGTAGAGAATCACATTGGCCCAGTCATTAGCTGAACCTGTTGTCCAGGCACAACAGCACTTTGATGATGGGACCGTTGTTAGGTTTGCAGGTATTTGGTGCAACATAAAAAAATGAGATCACCGTAGTTACAACGACTCATCCTGAGGGGGATGTCTGGACCAAATGTCATGGCAATGCATCCAGTGGCTGATACGAATTTGAGCTCAAAACTGCAATTGTGATCCTCATGGTGGCGCTTGAAGAAGGTGGTGCTAGAAGCAAAATTAGGTGATGATTAAAGTCATTAGGAAACGTGAATGTCTCTGCAGAATTCTGTGTCAATCCATCCAGTGGCTGTTGAGATATTTTAGTGGATTAGTGGAAGTTTAGCCTGCTGGTGGCGCTAGAGGAAAAGTCAGGGGGATCACCAGATTCCTCAGGATTCATCCTCGTAGTTTTTGGGGGATATTCCAATCTGGACCAAAGTGTTGGAATGAACGACTGAGCCGTCGATAGAGCCAAACGGCCTGTAGGGCTGAACATGCCCCAGCAGCTGTGACTGTATCAAGTCAGGTCACCTTGAACACACCAACCAAAAGCTACTTCACACTTTTATGTGGTGTATAAACTAATTTAGGTGGCGGTAATCATTAATGACGAGCTGCGTAAAGACACATCGCATTGCATCGAGTGCTGAGACGAGAGTGCACTGGTCAGTACGAAAGGTCAAGCAGTGTCAGTTACAGCCCATCAAGCACGACTGCGGCACTAAATCTTGATAAGCTGCTACTCTCCCTGAAGCACCTGGATAATTCAGAGTGATGGAGGCTGTAAAGTCAGCTCCTGATTACACGGGGCCTGTTGACATTGTGCCTTTGATGGCTACATAACCCCAGTAACTGACATTAGCCTTAGCCGTTCAACCTTTAAAGTATTAATCTGAATGAATGTACGTTTATATAGCAACACCAACAAACAGTGGTGATTTAAAGCAAACTCAAGAAAGCTTCTTTTTTTTTGTGGTTGAACTCAACCTATGATCCAGCTTATCTGTCTCTGCTGCACAGGAAGTTATGCATTATTACATTACACAACCAACTCAAAGGGAGCAGACCTCTGCCAAGGCTGAGCACCTATACTGTGTTCACCCAAAACTTGCATTCTCATCTCCATCTCACCTACAGGATTTTTAAAATGTGATATGAGATATGTGACAAAATGTGAAGTTTTGCCCAATATCCAATAATGAAAATCTCCTTTGAAATAATCCTGGATCCAGTTCCGCGTCGGGATCCCTCCCAAAATGTAATACTCCGTTTCCATGGCTGAGACCTATCTCCATCAAAATTTTCATACAAATCCGTCCATAACTTTTTGAGAGATTTTGCTAAAAAATTAACAATCACACAGACAAACGCAAACAATCACATCAACTCCTTGGTGTAGGTCAAAATCCTGACAAAAAGATAACACAAAACTCAATCATGATTTATTATATATCTGGATAAAACACTGCCCAACTAATGGCAACGAGCAACATCACACAAAGGTTAACTATTTTTAACATTTGTTCATTAAAATATTTTAAAATATCATTAAAAAAATGTTCAGTTCCTTTCTACAACTGTTCAGAGAAGCTTCCTCCCTCAGGATGGTGAACTATGTTTATCGTCGGCCTTGTCTCACAATAGCCCACATATGATTCTTTATATCATTTGATATAAACAAGTTGCACACTAGTTGTTTTTATTCCGTTCAGCCAAGAGTATGACACCTTGCATTTCACTGCACATATTAAATGAGCATGGGTCGAATAAAAACCTTTAAAATTAATTTCTTTTGTCCTGACCCATATTTTCTGTAAAATGCACATTCCTCTCTCATCTCATTTAAATTCTCCCTCAGTCGTCATATTCAATAACTCACTATTGCCAAGTCTGACTCAAATCTGAAAAAGTGTTTAGATTTTTAACAGAGAGCTCAGGTGGGTTTAATCTGCTGCGCGGCCTGTTAAAGTGTGTTAGTCGGTCATTTTTTACAGAGAGAACCTGATTTTAAAGAAAACAAACATCCCCTCAAAGAAATGAATAGGAAGTTGCACACATACCCAGTAAGCATTACAACATCACTGTGTGTATGATTGGTGTGCGTGTGTCAGTGTTTGAGTGTTGTCACACAATGTAGACATTGCAGCTCCACACGCCCTAACTGCGAGTCAACAAGCCACTGTTGCATAATGTTGTGTTCAGTGAATAATACACACGTTCCTCTAGAGTTCCTGTAGTTATAAGTGTTTTTTGTGTTTGCCTATGTGTGTGTGCGTGTGCGAGGACACACAATGAAGAGTTATCTGACTGACACTTCACTATTTATGGAACTTAAAAACACTCCCCTCTGCTTCTAATTTTAGCTTCTGTTGTCTCTCCTCGTCGCTCAATGATCAGCAAAACCAACACTCATCGTGTGGCTCATTTTAACACACAATAGAGACAAACCACTTTGCAAACAAACATTGTAAATAATTTTGTAAAACCAGAGCAGAAGCCTTTTCTATTGTCATCCTCATTTGTAATGCCTGTGTTGTCCTGGTTTTGAGGTAAAACCGTCGCTGAGTGATTGAGAGGGTACTACGGTCGATAAAAAGTTTTTCTAAACAGATGTAAGAGGTTTTTGAGGTTAGAGCAGGCAGACAGCTAAGGAACAAGGATTTATGACTGATAATATCTGAGCTCGTTAACACTTATGAAATAAAAGGTCATAAACAAATCTGAATTGTATGAAGCAAACCCCTGAGACATTGTTCAATGATTACTTATTAAATGATAGGATACGAAATACATGTAGCAACAGAAACACAACAATGATGATGAATCTGAAATTTGAGCTGAATCCTTAGGCGGGGATGCTCATGGCAGGCGTTGTACCGAGGCTGACTTACACCAGCATGATCGATAACTGCTTATTACTGATATTTATATCCGTATCAGCACATACAGGTGCACAAATGCCAAAATGCCAAAAATACTAATTGTATGTTTGAAGTTATTCAGGATCAGTGTCGCACGTTTGTCAATTAGCAATTAACATATTCTGTGTGTGCGCTCCATCGCTCGTAAGGACTTTTATACATTTTATATATTTTGTTATATTTTCCTAAATTGAATGTATGATTTTGAGCAAAGGCAACAGTGAAACTATTTTAACAGTGAAAACACAGTTGTTGTGGCATTTATGAAGCACAAGATGAAAATGGTTTGTTACGTCCAGGTACAGATTGTAAATACAATCTCGTGTGATTTATCTAATTTTACATACAGCACATATTGTATCTGTACAGTGTAAATGGAGCCATGCCCTAATCTGAGCTTTAAGTAACTCCAAAATTGACCTCAAATAAATATTCAAATTAGTCTTATCAGTGGGCTGTAATAAATTGGTACTTTTTAGATGTCTCAGTGTATATTGCCTGTCGTATTCACAGTCCTGAAGAAAAAGTAAATCTGTCAATGGCTGGTTTCGGTGAAGGATTTGGGACCAATAATGATCATCTTTGTTTTATCACATCTCAGTTGTAGAAGGTTTATTTGCATCCGAGATCTAATTTCAGTGTGGGAGTTGGGTATAGTGGAGCGAGTGGCAGTCGTGATGGATTTTGGGGGAAAAAATGGAAGCCATCAAGTGCGGCCCGGATTATGAAAGAGGCAGATTGTCGTCCTGCTGCTGAGTCACAAACTGTAGCGTAAAGATGTCTTCAAGGGAAAACATGGAAAGATGATGTTACAGAAGAAGTGTGTGTGTGGGTGTGTGTCTGCGTGTGTGTGTGGGTGAGTGTCTGCGTGTGTGTGTGGGTGAGTGTGCGTTAGTGTGTGTGTGGGTGGGTATGTGGGTGTGGTTGTGTGCATCAATGTGTGTAGGTGTATGTGTGTAAGGGTTCTGCTGTTGTTGTACAAGGTCAGGCGCCACAATTTGGGTGTGACCACCACTGTCCTGTCAGCACATGGAGTGTCCACAACCCCCCCCCCCCCTTCCCTCCCCTTTCCCACCCTTTTTCCTCCTCCCTTCCTCAGAGCCAGGGTGTAACCAAGACTACTTGTCAGTTACTCAAATCTGTAAAAGGAGAGGGGGTTATTTGTGTGTGTGTGTGTGTGTGTGTGTGTTTGTGTGTGTGTGTGTGTGTGTGTGTGTGTGTGCAATCGACAGGCAGAGACAGATAGCAGTTTTTTCTTGAACAATAAAGCTGTCTGTTGGTTATTTCTGAACCCTGGAGAGGAAGCACTACTCCCTGCAGGGCGGGGAGACGATTCATAGAGCCCCCACCCAAAACACGCGCACACACACACACACACACACACACACACACACACTATTGTGCACGCAAATAGACACACATTGACACACAATGCACATAACTTGCACATGTTGTCTGAATCCCAAGTCTTTTTTCGTTGTTCTGCTCCACCCTTCTGCTACAAGAATAGCTAATTATGAAGGAATCATCTAATATAAAGATCAGATCTTAAAACCTAGATAACTTCCCTCAAGCCTGTTCTGCTTCTGATTATAAAGGAGACACGGAACCAGGAGAAACAAGAGACAGTCAGTTGTAAAGCAAGGAAAAATCAAAGACAACACTTTAGTTTTGAATGATGTGAATTGATTTGGCTTCTCTGACGGTTGAATCTCTGTGGAGCAGTTTTCAGTTTCCAACCTGTCAATGTGCATTTCCTCCCCACAACACACATAAATGTGCACTATGCATTGAACACTACATCACACGTATGGAAGACGCACCACTATATGCAAAGCAGTTGCATCGGAGAAATGTAGGGCTGGACCTGGTGTGCAGGTTGATGACAGCTGTCTCTGTCTGTGTCTGTGACAGCTTCAGAGCCGTCAGCTCGGGAGGCCAGTCAACGGGTCGGAAGATGTGAGAAATGTTGATTGAACAGGGTTATTCGATGACTAGAAGTGGACACACTCGCACACACACACACACACGCACACACACACACACACACACACAGGACCTGAATGGATTCCTGTAGTTTAACATGAATCAGTAACTGTCTTATCTGTCTTGTCTGTCTTGTCTGTCTTGTCTGTCTTTTGTCTGTAAATGTAAATTAAAAGTTTCTAGAGATTGCTGTTGTTGTTGTTGTTTGTTTTCTTCTTTTTTTAGGCCACATTGTGTATGTTCTAGCTCGTATGTGTACTGTTTAATGCCCTTTCTGTTTAAAATAATTAAAATGATTATTAAAAAAAATTAAATAAAAAATCAGTTGTCAGAGAAACATTTAAAAATCTGTGGTGGTGAAACCGGAACGGTGACCAAAGACATTTTTTACGTCGTCGTCACAGTGTCACTGCTGCTCCAGCCCACATTCACAAATCAAACATGAACCAGCGTGACCTGACATATGCAAGTACTGTATATCCAGCTGAACATGAAGGAAGTTGCACTTCAAAAAATGATAAGGGTTAGGCGTGTCGACTCTCCTTTGCTGCAAATGGCGATGGGTATGGTCTGTAGGGTCTGCAAGGCTGCAGCTGGACCCTTCTCTTTGTATTTGGCATTTTTGAATAAAGATTTGAGGACACAAACACACACACACACACACACAAGCTTTCAAAACTTAAGTGCAGCACGGACAGATGACTCAAGCTGATGATGTGACACAGATTAAGACCAAGATTTTAGTTGACCCATCTTCACAGTGTGATATGCATTGAACTTACACCGTCCTTGTTGTCGTACAGTCTGAAGGTAGTAAAATAATAAACAGATGTTATTTGGCTAAACTGGTGGCTGTTTTCTCATCTACGTTCATGCATCATGCAGAAAAACCTGAATCCAGTAGGAGCTCGGTTGTGTTGAATTTTACTAACAAAGCAACAACTTTAAAAATATTTTAAAATACTGGACATTGTTGCCAAAACTGTATCAACTGCATCAAGGAAATTATTTCACCCATAGTCCTTTTTTAATCCAATTTCAATATCAATAATATCAATCAATCTACAACAATAACAACAGCTTCTTTTTACATGTGTGTGTGTTGTGTGCATGGTTACATTTTTTATTAGGGCGGATGGATTTCCCTTCAGGTTTACTTCACGTCTCAGTCAGGGATATTTTAAATATCGCCACAAGGCAAAATTGCTCTGAAATAACAAGCCAAACACACCCTGCGCTGATTCTGCCTCTTTACACCTGTACAGGGAGAATTTAGATGCCAATCAAAGGTGCAGCCTGGGAAGAAAAAAAACCCCCAATACGAACAATTACAGTATTTGTTCTTGCAGTTTTTGTACGTGTCGTTACGCCATACTGCCTGTCTGCCTGTGGTGAGTAAAGAGACAGACTCGTGATTGTTCCCTTGGGAGATGTTCACATAGCTCAGTGTGAGCTATGTTACAGTATAGCTTGTTTTTCCTTACTACACAAACACATACAGTATTCATCCAATGTGGTGTTGGAAACCTTACACACACACACACACACACACACACACACACACAGTGAGATAGGTGACAGAAGGCCAATCATAATCTCACTCATATTTTATGGTAGCCAGTGCTCCACACATCTTTCTATCAGCTGTCAGATAAAGCTGGAAATCATCCAGAGATCATATTTTCCACCACTCCCAAAATTAAGTATCTCTTCACTTTAAGTGCACGGTCACATCATATCTTGCACAATGTTTACTCCTGTCTTCTTTGTGAAGTTTCTTTTCTCTGATGATTTGGCCTCCCTGCATGGCTACAGGTGAGAAACAGAGACATCAGTAAAGACTTTTTGTGTTTATGAGTCAACCCAATCAAGATAACCAGTTCGTAATCAAAAATAAATAAATCACATAGAAGCTGGCAGAGCACAAAGAGAAAGGTGTGTCTCTCTGCCGGCAGTGTGTTGTGTTATTGTAAACGGAAGGTTTGACATGTTGAGCTGCACAGCAAACGTCTGGAGGAGAGTGACACATGTCGTGTCCGTTTTGGTTTTTCTGCAATGACAGTGGCTCTTCACACATTTTGAGGAAATACACTGATGTCATGTGTGCAAGTCTGCGCACACACAGAAGAGGAGGCAGAGAGAGTTGGAGTTGGACCACGTCCAGAGCTGACATTTGTGTCTCTCTGTGTTCAGGAGTAAAAACTCTCATGCGTAAACTAACTACTTCTTCCCACAGTTTCATGTTCAACTAAACCTAATTTGAAAGTTCAACTAGTACTGATTAGCATCACCAGTTTCTCAAGCTAATCAGTTTATCAGAGACACAAATCAAGCAAAAAAGAAAAAGAGACGCCAAACGCCTTCTAACAGATGATCACCGAGATTCCTCTTTGGCTCCTGCACTTAAGGTAGGAGGGGTGAGGCTTTTACACGTCTGTGCCCAGAGGCTCCTTGTCCTATTGTCTGTCAATGTTCCTTACTGTAAATCTGCGCTCTCTGTGGCAGGGATGAGATACTTTGAAATACGCCCTAAATTTCCGCCAAAAACAAATGGGTTCAATTGCCTCTAATTAAGAGGAAATCATGAAGAATCCGCAACTGTTTTGATGAATTGTTTACATCAATGTTCGCTGTGCCACAGTGGACGGGACAGTGCCAACATAATAAATATGTCTAACACTTTGGTTAATGACTGAATATCTGCAAATCTCTGCAAAAAAAAAAAGGTTCTCTCTCAAACACCCACACACGCCCGCCCTCCTGTCCGTCACTGACTTTTATTATTTTGTATTGTGTCAGAACAACAAAGCCGTCTACGTGCGCTTTAGCGAACTACTCCTCCTTCCTACAAACACACCACATGCAACACACACACCCACACTGACACACACATGACATTCATTTCCCTTAGTTGTTTGTGTCACTGGAAGGAATCGCTTTTGTTGAGGTTGCTGATAAAATGTTACAGTTCAGTCAGTCAAGATGAAAGACCTCTCACTACAGAATGTATCATTTTAAAAGTCATAACAACAGGTAGAGAAATAATGACAATAGATTACTTATATGACCATTCAGCTCAATGTACGGTAGCTGTAATATTCATTCAGTATATACAGCAGCTTTAGGGCTACAACTACTTTATACAGAAAAAGGAGCACATTCATGCTTTATTGCTCAATTGTTTGACTTAATGATTTTAATTATTTTTTTTTGTTGGATTAATCTGATGTCAATTGACCTAGTAATATTCGACTAATACTTTTGGAGCAGGTACTCTCATAGAGAGACTTCAGTGACATGCCCTTATTCCAATAAAGAGACTGTTCACATGTCACAGTTAAAGCGTTTTGCTTATCAGGTGCAGCTACTTAACATAACTGAACATTCTCCTCATCAGCGCTACTGACTGTGACAGTTTGTTTCCTGTCATAAGCTCAATGTGGCTCCCAACCCAAGTCTTAACTCTTGCAGTGCCATTATCAAAAAATAATTATACTATTGCACCATTGTTTTCTTTACAGTACTCAACACCGATGTAATAACTGCAGCCTGTACGTGTTTAATGTGTATTACTCCTTTTCAATATCGACCTGTCCAGGGCGAACCCCGCCTCTCGTCCAATGTCAGCTGGGATTGGCTCCAGATAATGGATGGATGGATGGATTTCCATATTAAATCAAATACACACGTAACAGACACATAAAGGTGAAGACTCACACCCCAACAAAGGGACTAACTGAGTTCCATGATTCCCTGCAATCTTCTGTAGTTGTGTCACAAAGAAATGACTTCATTTACACACATGCACGCACAAACAACTTGGCGGGTCGGGGGTGGCGGATCATCAACTCTTTAGTTCTTGTGGACTCTGGCTTGTTTATTTAATTAATCCCTTGATGTACTATTCCTTGTGCGTCTGTTATATTAGTTTCTTGATCCCTTGTTGTTGGTTCCTGTTTAATTCTGAAATAATGTTCCTCGTGTCTCTGCACTTTCGGTTTCCCTGTGATTGTCTGGGCCTGTTCCTTCCTTGTGTCTTCCCTGGTGTATTTGGTCTTTGTGCTCCCAGGCCTCGGTTTCAGTTCGTCCTGTTTGCTACGTCACGGACTGGATGTTTTTCATATTCTCTAGTGATTTTTGTTACTTCCACCTGAAAGATGGTACGTCTCTTTTTGTTTACTTTAATTAAAAAAAAACATTTTTTTTGTACTTTGCATTTGGGTCCTGTTCCTGCACACCTTAACGGGGTTAGAGGTTAGGGTCTGGCACATTTGCCTTTGTAAGCATTGACTCAGAGGGCCCTATTTATCTATTGACTACAGTATGTACTGACTCCAGCAGGTTTTTATGTATGTGTTCAAAACGGAGGTGTATATTTGAGCCAGACAGCATGCATGGTACAGTAATCCTGTTGGACACAATTTTCCTACAATGGAATGCACAAAGGAAAAGGAAGAGGTGCTGCCGGCTGAACGAAAAGGTATAATCTAATTGTTTGGGTAATTTACAGACTCCTGAAATTTGTTAGCATACCCACTAGTTTGTGCTTGTGTTTTTACATAGTTATAGAAGAATAACCGATACCGGCGACTGATACTGAAATGTTTATGAGACCAGTGCGCCTCTTGTGTGTGACTATTTATGACCCTCCTGTTCTGATAAAAGCAGCAGCTACTTTTGTTAACTGAAAGAACAATTTAATTGCAATGTTCTCTTAATGAACAATCCCAATCAAATTTACCACGATGTCTCTATGTGAAGGTACTGAACATTTGTAAGTGTTTCTCTATGTTTGTGTTCATGTACATGAAGGTATTTGCACTTCAGCACATGAACTCTGACCTTTAGTGCTGCTGAGCTCAATGTGCTGAAAAGTTAAAGCTCTTCCTTTTTAAAGATTTAGCCAATGGGCAAAAACTCTGCATTGTGTGTATGCTTGCTCATGCTTGTGCAGACAAACACAACTGTCGGCTATATTGTTCAAGAAACCCTGCCTGCTGTCACACACACACACACACACACACACACACACACACACACACACGTTCTGGGATAAGTCTCCAGGAAATTATTTCAAGTCTGTGCAAAGCTTGGTGATCCATGACAACATGTTACATATAAATATAATATAATACAATACAACTTTGTTCATCCCAAAGACAATTTAGTTTAACCAAAAAAAAAGAGGAAACAGACAATAATAAACACAATTTAAGAGCTGTTCAGCTGCAATGTTTTATTTATATTCAGAATTTCTCTCAATTTCTATTCTGGTTACATCTGCCACCAGCAATTGAATAGATGTGAAGAAAACATAACTAGCTGGGTGTGAATTTGATGTTTTGATCATTGTGTTGGAAAGAAAGTTTAGAAATCAGAAAATCCTTAAAAAATGATATTTACTGCTTCTCTCTGCGGGGTCTACTGGATCACATTGCACTGTGGCGCCAGGCATCTCTACCTCTCCCTGAATCAGTTTTGACACAGAAACACAGTTTCAGTGACTTAACCTGACCAGCCCTGAATCATGCATCACCTCCATCATGCTCCCATCCTGCACTGTGAGACATCACCACCTCTCATGCTCCACTTCTCATGCAGACGGAGCTGGCTAAGCCTGAGCGGATGTGTGTTTACACTTGAAAGGCCCTACACCTATAAAAACCGTCCATGAAATAACAGCTGTCATATCATCACTAACTTGTTTCAACAGCCAGCGCCGCGGCAGCAGCGGCTCCCCCCGGCACCTCGTCACCTCGTCACCTCGCTTCACAGGGTGAGAGAGCAGGGAGGGCAGATGCAATGACAGATGCCACTGTGTGTGTGTGTGTGTGTGTGCGTGTGGCACCATCTTTTCATAATCCTGCACTCTTTTCCTCTATTTCTCTTTGAGTCTTTGAAACTGAGACTGACTGACTTGAAAAATACTGAAAATGATCTTACTGAACACACAGATGATTAATAAATATTGCAGAAATTATGACAAAAATTTGAGAGTGCACCACAAGTTAGTGATTATGCAAAGTGATTCTAATACACAAGGTATTGTGTTATATGTGTTATTTTCTAAATCATCACATCTATAGTAGAATCACTTTGTTCCACTAAAAATTTCAGTGGCCTCTTGAAAAAGAAAAAGTGTTTTATGTTGAATTGTGTTTGATGATGAAAGATTCTGACCTACAGACCAATCATCCGACAAGTATTCACAACACAGAATAAAACTGCGTTCCTGTGTTTCATAAGTATGTTGTACAAGTAGACCTACTGTTCTTTGTCTAGGGGATTACAGCAAATTGCATTCACAAGGCATTGTAGGATCCCTGGCTTTGTAAGACTGACGGATGATGTGAAAAAAACATAGAGGTCAAAAGTAAAAATACTTTTTTGCAATACCTTTTTGCAAATAAAAGTAAAGTTCTCTTTCGGGCTCCGAAGGGATCTGTTGAACAGAAAATTCCGTATTTACCTGCGATGAGATTCCAGGTGCAAACAAAAACAAAAGCGAAATTTGAGTCTTTAATAAAACACATGCACTGTATTCATTTCAAGGCATGAGTCATTTCCAAAGAAAGCTCAGCTAACCTGGATAACCTGTTTGAAAATGAACGTCGACACAGTAAATGGAATTTCTCTTACTGGTCACCTAACGTATGCAAATGACCATAACTTGGGAAACTGCTCACAGAGTCTGATGCATTTTTTCTTGGAGGTCCTCATTTAATAGCGTTTATGGGTTCATAGAATAAAATTTGTAGCAAACTTGAAGGTGACATCATGAAAAATTATTTATATACATTTTCTGCTAAATGTCATATGCAATGTAACGTGAATGGGGGTAAGGTCTGCCATCTCTGATTGCCTTGTTTATTCAGTGTTATTCATACCAAAAATATTGCCCAGTGGATCTTTTACTGGAAGTGCAAATGTTGTTTCCTGTAGTGTATTACACACACACACGCAGGCACGCACACACACACACACACACACACACACACACACACACAGGTGTGTATAATCCACAGTTACTGAAACATGCTTTTAATGCACACCTACTGTTTTCCAGCCAATCAGGAACAGGGATTTTGTTGCGGTGATGAGTGGAAAATGTTGTACATTAAATTATGTAATCTCTGTGTTATTCTTCACTATGTAATTGTGTGTCCCTCCCCTTGTAAAAGTAATACATACACACACCCACACACACACACACACACAGAGCGAGAGAGCGAAAAAATTGCTATAAGTATCAATCACACTACAAACTAACTTTTCAAATATACGTAATTAATATAGGAATCAAACACTTCTAATTTGCGACTACGCCTCAATGTCACTATACCTCAATTTTCTATAAATCTTTGGAGACTTGTGCACACCCTTAATGTAATTCAATGATCTATTAAGTTATTCGAGCGACGGTAGGTTATTTGTATAGATCAGAATTCAATGGTGGAATGTAACACAGTACATTTAGTACAACGTCTTTGCTTCTGTTTTTTCTGTCCACTAAAAGTATAGTTAGCAGACATGAGTAGGAACATGTAGTCTAATCCAATGTGACTGTTCTATCACAACGTCTATGATGCCAACGATTTTATGATTTGAATTATTATTTCCTGTTGTTGTCAACTTTGGCAAAAAATATTTTGTGATAATTCGAATATATTCAGCAGTAGCCTATTAATGCTGACGTTTCTCTCAGACTTTGTAAAGACCACGCAGCTTCAGCACAGTGTCCGAGAGGAAATGAGATCCGGGAGCCAATGATCGGACACACTGTCGAATCCCTTTAAAGGCAGATTATTATTTGTATTTTTATTTTTTTTTACCATTAATGATGATGATGATGATGAGTATCATTACTACTATTTTTTATTATTGTTGCTTCATAATATAGACATCAATTCAAGTTCATAAAACCCCTTATTAGTGGTGATATTTCAGAAAGTGATAGACCACCTATTAAACTTTTAATATGCCATAACCTTTCATTAGTAACACACACTGCTGTTGTTATAAACAATAACTTGGCTCGATTGTTGTCTCCACCAAAACCTGTGGGTGAACATTGCAACACACGCACGCGCACAGACACACGCGAGCTGGACCACCCCGCCCGGCCACGCCCCCGCCCCGCCCCGGCCACGCCCCCGCCCCGCCCCGGCCCCGCCCAGCGGCCCGACCCCACGGAGAACAGACAGCGGGTCATGTGACAGCAGCAGTTCCCAAACGCCATGAAACTGAGGAACACACACACACACACACGCGCGCAAGCGCACACGCACAGAGAGAGAGAGAGAGAGAGAGAGAGAGAGTTTCGTAACCTAGGGAAGTTTTGTGGGGCCATCGATCACTGGAGCGTCTTGTGTTTTTCTGCGCCTGGTGTCACAGACACGGCGGAGTCACTGCTCGTCGCCCGCGCGTCACTTCTTCTGCGGACTTCTTCTCGCCGGGGGGAAACTTTATATCTTATTTTCTTTTCTTCCACCCGACCATCGAGGCAGCAGTGAACCTTCTGCTCTCTCCTCCGGGAATAAGACTGAATCCTCCACCTGAGCAGTAAGTGTGACACCACGCTGCGTGGTCTTTACGAAGTCAGAGACATGTCGTGGGAACTGAGGCTCGTCCACACAACACTGTGCTGCGGCCGAGGTTTCATGATCTCGGGCTGTTTGTGTGTAACTTCGTGTCCGATTCACCAAGGAGTAAATTATGACTGTGCTTTCAACATCCTGTCATATTTAATGTTGTAAAAAGAAAAAAAAAAGGATTGATCTCATGATCGTATCACTGAAAACAAGGCAACACAGCGACAACGTTGTATTTAAAAAATAATAATGAATAGCCTATTATTATTAGTTAAACAATTTAAAAAGTGATCAAAAAGTGAACAGCTTATTTTTTCGTTTACATCAGAAAATTGGTTTAAAAAATGTTGTGTCTTATTTTCCTTATGTAAAGATATCCAATTTCAACTAATATCAATAACACCAAAAATATAATTATAGAATGGAATAATAATTATAGAACCTACATTTTACTGTAGTAACTTGAATTAGGGAGGATTTGCAATTTTTGGCAGAATGACTTGCTAAACGGAATTTATTTTGTTTATGAAAATTGTTGCTACTTTTCTGTCCTTGACTATTGATATTGATTTACTACTTGTTACAGCTGTAGATTAAAAAATACTGAATCTGATGCTGATGCAGAATCAAGCAGCGGTGTGTGTGAGAGAGAGAGAAAGAGAGAGAGAGAGAGAGAGAGAGAGAGAGAGAGAGATGAACCTCAGTGTTGCTGTGTCACACAATGTGGTGTCAGAGCTGAGTGCAGTGTAATACACAGTGTGTGTGTGTGTGTGTGTGTGTGTGTGTGTGCGACAGAGAGTGGAAGATTCAACAAACCCTCAGTCACACCTGAGCTTCTCCGTCTGTCCTCTTATTCACTCCATCCTTGACAATACACATCTCTCCCTCTCTCTCTCTCTGTGTGTCTCTCTGTCTCTCCCTGTTTCCTGTGCTTTGTTTCAAGGCTGAGGCTTGCGTCACACATTCCACTTGGCATATGAAGCCCTTATCCTGTTTAGAGCCCGGAGTGAGAGAGAAAGAGGGAGAAAGAAGGGAGGAGAGAGAGGGATGTGGATGTGGGGGGTGGACGAGTGGAATGAGGGCAAACTCTCTCTCTCTCTCTCTCTCTCTCTGTCTCTCCTTATACTCCTCTCCACTCTAGAATAGTTTTTTTTAAAGAACAAAAAAGTTGGGTTGACCTTTTAAAAAAAAAAAAAAAATTGTATTTGTCTTATTAGGGCAGCACACACACACACACACACATACACACACACACACGCCCCATACCCCACCCACCCCTACACCTCTTTTCCTGAATCAACATGCTGATGTTATCTGGTGGAACAAAATGCGCAAGAGTGTGTACACACACACACACACACACGCATGCACGCGCACACACGCACACACTGCTCAAAGGGCATGTCCTCCAGAACATTAGGGCTAAACATTAAACCCCTGGATGCTGAAGAGTCAGTGATTCTCCATTAGAAGTTCAGGAAATAAGGACACTGCGGTCCACAGACAGCCATAAACTTAAAAAGCTGTAACTGGTTACACAACTTCACATGCGTGCCAGCACACGCACGCACTCACACAGTCATGTACAAAGCACACACACACACACACACACACACACACACACACACACACACACACACACACACACACACTAGTGCAGTGTGTCTGTTACTGCTCTTAAACCACTGGATTGAGCCACTGTGACAGAGAAGCTCTTTCTTACCACCCCCCCTCCCCATGTTTGAGGTTCATTGAAGTTTTGTCATATTTTGGTTGAAAACCACTTCATTTTCTTCCCCGTTTCTGTCTCTGCCTTGTTCTTTCCACTTCCATTTTTACATAGTTTGGTCAGAGTGGCTGTTTTCTTTGCCCTCTCTCTCCTTCCATTCCCCCCTCTGTCCTCTCATTCTTCGGGTAGGGAGGTGCAGTATGTACAGGGGAGGAGTGGGGGGGGGTGTCAGACAGGAAACCGCAGGCCCCCTGCAGCAGCACCCCCCATTTGGCTTCACTCTCCTCCTCCTCCTCCTCCTTCTCTTCTTTACACCCCCCGACCCATCACGCAGTGTGGAAATAATAACAGTCAAACTAAACTCTGAGGGCTTCCGCTTCTCTCTCTCTCCCTCCGTCTTTCTCTGGCAGTTGCTCTGGTTCTCTCCTTCCCTCCGCTGTCTGGAAAGCCTCAAAACTCTGCTCTCTTTGACAAGTTCGGCTCGAGGTGCATGTACACGTGCGTGTGTCTTTGTCAGGTTTTGAGCCTTATGTCAACTCCTGTGTGTCTTCAAATGTGTGTATCCGTGTGTCTGGATGTGTGTGTGATGATGGATTCTGTTTCCTCTCCCCCTGCTGATGGCCCCCTCTGGCTTCCCCCTGAGGTCTGCAGGCCTGCAGCCCCACAGTCTGCTGGAGAGGAGCAGAGAGGGACTGTGTGTGTGTGTGTGTGTGTGTGTGTGTGTGTGTGTGTGTGTGTGTGTGTGTGTGTGCGCACGTGATGGAGGAGTGGGCTAGGCAGGTCAGATTAGGCAATAGGAAGCCAAAATAAGAGGATAGGGGGCTTCAGCAGGGGCCCTGGAGCGAGAGGAGTCAAAGTCAGAGCATGTGACGTGTTGTTAGTGGAGTCAGGAGTAGGAAGTGAGGTAAGGGCTCGGAATAAGGGAGTAGGGAGGCACAATCGGGGGTGAGGGATTGAAAGAATGGGTTGAGGGCAACAGAAGGACTGTGGAGCAATGAGAGACTGCGCTGGAAGTGAGCTTAGAAAAAGGAACATTTAAATGCTGGAATATTAGCCGGCCACCTTGATGAGTCATGTAATTGGGAACTTGAATTAAGTAAAGATTAGTTCATTCCCTGAGGGGTGTAAACAAGCCAAAGGTGTGCGTCAAGCTACAATTGGCTCATGAACTTCTACTCTTAAGGAATGAAGTGTGCTAATGTTTGAGAGCCGTGTGAGTCAGGCGGTTTGTTATCAAAATGATGTCAGACAGCGCAGGACCCGCATGAGGCGAGACTGACGAGGTACAAGAGGTGATACGGAAAGAAAGACACGTTTAAAAGTCGAGAGCAGGGAACTGTAGGCGGTTAGTGTGTGTGTGTATGTTGAGTGTGTGTGTGTGTGTGTGTGTGTGTGCGTGCGTGTGTGTGTCCATTGCGGCGTGTTCTTGGACAAAGCTGTTGTCTGGAGGTTTCTGGTCTCTCTGGTGATCTCATCTTCTCCAGCCTGTTGCCATTAGACTGTGTGCGTGCGTGTACGTGTGAGTATTTGTGTGTCTGTGTGTGTCTGTGTGTGTCTGTGTGTCTGTGTGTGAGTGCGGAGCCACGTTTGTGTCTGTGTATGTTTAAGCATGAGTGTGCGTGTCTGTAATAATTGAGTCCTTTAGTGATTTAGTGTGTGTATTCTGTTGAGCTAGCAGAAACTTGGTGTGCGGCTGTGAGTGTGTGTGTGTGTGTGTGTGTGTGTGTGTGTGTGTGTGTGTGTGTGTGTGTGTGTGCGCGTGTGGTTGAGTCGGTAGCCAGCGACTCCAAGCCACAATATTTTCCCCTTCAGTCATGTTGTTTTATATCATTCATAGAGCGGGAGAGAAAAGGAGTGCGGGGTGCTGTGTGGTTCAGATAAACACGGTAGTAAAGATGAGAGTGATCGTTGAGGACGAGTGTGGAAGAGGTGTAGACGAAGATGTGGAGTCCGAGGGTGGAGAGAGTGAGAGAGAGAGAGGGGTGGGGGTGTAGGAAGTGTTTGCTGAGTGGGCTGGGGTAGAGTACACAGAAGCTCTACTGACCTAGAAGGACAATATTTGCAGACCACACTTGACATGCACAAACACACACACACACATGTTGTGCGCAGGGAGAAAATACTCCTGGACGACCCAGGTACGGCTACTTATTTACCAAATAGGTGCTGTGCACACTGGTGCCTTCACTTCGCAGCTCATATGCCCTCAGAGTTTTTCAGCTGTGAGCCTCCACATGCTCGGACGAAGCAGAGATGCAACAGCTGTCCGATCCCCGTCGCACAGAAGGAGGTTGTTGTCCTCCAGGATGTCAGTTTGACCCCATGCAATATTCATTTTTTTCAGATGATGAGTGTGGCTATAGGGCTGCGACTAACACCCGACAATT
>NC_061522.1:11467500-11502500 GCF_022379125.1 Scophthalmus maximus | reverse complement strand
AGGACTAAGAGTCTACAGGAGACGGAGGCTCTATGTGGATGCAGCAGTGCATTAAGCTAAATTCTGAATGCTAACTATATATAAAACAAGTTTTTTGGCTAATTGAAATTGACCACTTTCCACTACAATCCATCTAATAGTTGTTGAGATGTTTTACTCTTGACCAAAGTTGTGGAACTACCAATATTGCCTTCCCTACAGCTACACCTATAGATGTAACTGAAAAATGTTTTACCTCCGAGGGGAAAGTGATGGATAATTATTGATATAAACAAATAAGAGGAGACATTAACTTAATGTCAATCTACCCAGTTCACTCTACCAAGCCCCCGGAGCTACGAGGCAACGGCCACGGCCTGCACAAGCCCATCAAAACAGAGCCTTGCCCCGAGCTTGCTCATGACCCCCTCAGCAGCCACGAGATGAAATCATCGGTCATCAGGATACCACACGAATACGAGTGAGTAACGCTAGCACACTCAGTGCACATTTTGAAAGAAGCACCAAATGTTGCACATGTTTCTCTGTCTGCTGCAGCGCTTCCTCTTTAACTTTATATGGAAGTGGTGATCAGAGACCGATGAGATCAATGTCTGTTCCTGTTGTCATTTATTTAAAGGCAGGTGATGTCCCAAAAATTATTTTTTGATACCAGGATTTAGGTCCTGATACCGAAACTGTCCTTTTTGAAACAGTAGGGCAGGCAAGGCTATGGGAAACAACCTGGTAATAGGATCAATAACCAAGTAAAGGGTTATTATCAAGATGCTTAGAGATAGTTTGTTTTTTTTCAGATAACACAGGACCAGTAACACAACTACTGTTGAACGCGTACACACTTTTCACACACTGACTGCACAGTATGGAGGGGTGTGTCAGATCACATGATTTCTGTGTAGCATCTTTCATTCTCTTATTTCCAGTCGTGTCTGCCCCTCTCATCGCAGCCCTTCACCATGGTCAATATCATAGAGTTCATATGAGCCATCACCTCTTACATTCCTCTTCCCATCTCTCCTTTAATTTTCCTCCTTCCTTTAACAGACGCTTCCTGTATTTCATTGTCCGGCATCTCCAATTCCTTAGATCCCTCCCCTCCCTTCCCCTCCCTTCCTCGCTTCCTGTTCCTCCTCTCCTTCCACCTCGAGCCATTCATCCGTTTTGTGCCCATCTGTTTGGTCCTCTGCAATGTAACAGCATTTAGTCAAACACATAAAAGTAGGTCATTTATAGATGCAGTAGTTGGAGAATGTTGCGAGTTTGTTCTCCTGCGTGTGTGTGTGTGTTTGAATTAAGTTTATTATGTTATCACCCCGCCCACACACACATCTTTTACAGTGTGGTTGGCGTCACAGGCGGTAGTCACAGGTCCAACTGTGAAATAAGAGTATAATAACAATTATAGACCCTTAAGAAAAACAAGTGGGCGTGTCTGTCGCACTTGCACATGAACAATGTAAATATGCTCCTATATAATAAATAGGTCAAGTTTGCTCAGCATGTGAAACAGTAATAGATTAGATGTGTGTGTGTGTGTGTGTGTGTGTGTGTGTGTGTGTGTGTGTGTGTGTGTGTGTGTGTGTGTGTGTGTGTGTGTGTGTGTGTGTGTGTATTCTCTTGTGGGGGATTTTAGGCACATTCCTCTATGCAGAACTGATCTGTGAGGGATATATATTTCAGCACTCGACACCTGCTCTCAACTGCCACTTACACACCCACACACACATTAACGCACACACACACACACACACACACACACACACACACACACAAACACACACACACACACACACACACACACACACACACACACACAAACACACACGCACATTGTAATGATGACTCCTTGAGTGCAGAAAGACAACTACTTGTTTTCTTAATTTGTTTTACTGTAAAACACATGAAAATTTAGCTTTTTCCAATCCTCTATTCGCTTCTCTCCTCTTCCTTTGTATCCAATTCTGTGATTGTTTGGCAAAGTTTTATGTTAACTTTTGAAGAGAATGGCTTTATTTGCCACACAAAGCATTCCCACACACACGGTACAGTTTTAGAAACCTAATCTGCTTGGGCTCGTTGGAAGTTGGGTGTGTGACTGGAGAGATGTTGAAAGTTGGATCTCCTATTACACAGTTTTACCATCTTATTTTTCTACCAAAAGTCTGCATTGTGCAGAAAGATGCGTATCAAATTCCATAGAATGAATTGTGGAATGGTGAAATGACAAATGCAAAAATAGGGGGCCACCACAGAGGCGTGGTAGACTGGAAAAGGCGAGAGGTGTTTTTTAACTTCCTGACTGGTAAACGTGGTATTGCATTGGCCAGAAGCTGCAGCCAAATTAAACTTACATTTAGGTTTCAACATCATGAAGGAGGCCGCTGTTGAGACAGATAAGGCTGTTGTCAGCAGTTTACTCTAAACATCTTTTCTTTTTACTCATTGTGTCTTTCTTAGGGGAAACAACCCATCTGTAATAGTCCACTCTGGCACACAGCATCCTCTCCCAGCTGACTCTCCTGACACGCTGAAAAAGCGTCGAATTCACCGCTGTGACTTCTCGGGCTGCAACAAAGTGTACACCAAGAGCTCCCACCTCAAAGCGCACCGCAGGACGCACACAGGTGAGAGGCTCGATTCACACACACGAGCTGTATTTTTCCAATCAGTACAAACATTTTAATCCTATTTTACAAACTTTTTTAATGATCATCCCCTTTTCTCTCTCTCTCTGTGCAGGTGAGAAACCCTACAAGTGCATGTGGGAAGGCTGCACGTGGAAGTTCGCCCGTTCAGACGAGCTGACAAGACACTTCCGCAAGCACACAGGAGTCAAGCCGTTCCAGTGTCCTGACTGTGAACGCAGCTTCTCCCGCTCTGACCACCTGGCTTTGCACAAGAAACGCCACCTCCTGGTGTGAAAGAAACTCTGTGCTGGTTTCAGTGTTGGACTGCACCACTTTGAGTTGTTTCCTTTTTAATTCAGAGCTGGCCTTAACCATTGGACTATGATAGGGGAGGGGGGTAAATGTTCCTCAGGGTGCAACTTTTGACCCTTTCACCTCATTAGCCTGAATAATGAGCTGGTGTCACCCATCTGATTAAACTTCAGCTCATTTTCACGTTATTATAGTAATGTGGGTGCTGTACCAGACCTCTGATCAGCTATGGAGGGTCCCCACACTTGTTTGAAAAGAGGCTGCGACATCTCAGCTGGCCTGAGAACAGCGTCCTCTTGTGGCCACAGAACCAAACGGCATCAAACTTGCTCTGTTTAAGCCACACAGCATGCACAAGCTTATTTTTGCTCTGGTTCCTCTGCATGCATTCAAGTAAAAATTGTGGACTTAGACACACACACACACACAAACACACACACACACACACACACACACACTTGCTAGCTAGGCCAAAATAATGTGAAACTTTGCAGAATGTATCATATCAGCACCCACTGTGCATTGTGTCATTCATACTTCAGCTTACTTTCATCCCCACAGCTAACTGTGACCGGATGCTAATGGACCACACACCTCATCTGCCTGTTCCAGCTTACACCATGAAGTGTAAAAAAACAAAAACAAAACAAAAAGACAGATAATACTCGCTTACCCTTGTACATACATAAATGCACATGTTTATCAGCACACACTGCAGAATACATGCACTTAAGATAAGCAGCTCGGTCTTGTGGGCTTTTGGTATTTGGGTTGAAAAGAAAACGGGGACTCTGGGTCTCATTCATTTTCAGAGTGAAGTGGGGTTTTTTTATGTTTTCATTCAGAAATGTGAACGTTGCTGCACAGGGGCATTATTGTGTTAGTGAGGAAAAGACATCACTCAGTTGGTTTAAGGGTAGAAGCAATGAAATGTCTTGTGTCTTATCAATTTTTATATCAAAGTTGATGTATCTATGAGCTATTCTTTGGTGTATGTTGTGACACCTGGTAGCCTTTTTTTGTATGACATTTTTATATGGGAAAAAATGCAAAGCAGGGAAATGTGCTCATTCATTCTGGTTTTTCAGGAGCAGATTTTTTATTCCAACACGCCTTAAAGGAAATCTGTTCTGACAGAAAATTCCATTTAATTCCACTGTGTATTGCAATACACTCATATGATTCTAAAGAAAGGTTGTTAAATAACAAATAATGTTTTACAACACCATCATCACCACTTTGGAGCATTTATTTTTACATCTCCTGGAGAACAAAAACTGTTTATTTTATGTATAGCATATTTGTACATCTCTAAAGGGCACTTTATATACATATATACGTGTAAAACATTCCCAAAGCCAAACATTTTTTGATTTCTCTATTCATAGATCTGCTGGTCTGTTTGATCAGAAAAATCCAGCAGGTGTCTTGGGTAATTTTCTTATCAAATAATGCCAGTGGAAGGTATGACCTTTGTTTTATTCATTCACATGTACACAAAACAAACAACAAACCCACACTTACTCTCACTTTCTCTCTCACACACACGCACAAACACCGAATGTAGCGAATCTGCTTTCTGCATTTGCTCCTGGATACTCTGTGCATTGTTTTGCTTGTATATGTTTTTGTATCTCTGCAAATATAAGTTGTAATATCTATATCTATATATATGTGTGTGTGTGTATGTATATATATTTTGATGTATACATATATACATATAACAAATGATTATTAGACTGAAAGGGCAATTAAAGGTTTTGTTAAGCATGATTTTGATAATCTCATTATAATGGATAGTATACATGTCTATAATGTTGTGTCTATAGTAAAGCCTATTTCTGTTTAATCTAAACGTTGGCTATTCAAAGGGAACATGTTAAACTGTGAACATATAACTGTACAGGTCTATCTGCAATGTTTGCATTTATTTTAAAATATAATATTCATACCACTTAATAAACTTATTGACGACATTTGTAGTATGCAATGCTGTGTCTGAATTTCTATTCATGTGTGGCTCTGCTGAAACAGTTACCAAGTCTGGTAGCAAATTACTGATTCACTGAACTGATTAATTCACAACTGCTATATTTTGACAGTTTAAAAAATAATTTAGGTCATGAATCAAGCAAAACTAAACATTCACTGGGTTTAGCTTCGCAAATGTGAAGCATTGGTGTTTTTCCTCAGTTTTTATGAATCATTATAAGATGTAATTTGACTAATGAAGTAGGATATTGTAGGTTCAGCTTCAACTTCAGTTTATTTATAAAGAAAAATCACACTTCATGAGGCGTAATTATAAGAGCTCACCAGAGCTAATAATATAATATTAAGAACATTATATATTCACTTACTGTAATAATTAACAATTATCATCACCATATTTTACAATTTGATACAACAGAAAAGTCTTAAAGGTATGAGTTGTGGTCTTTTCAAAGACATAACGTTGAGCATGATTGGACATAACGTCATATTATTTTGTTAACTGATTCAATATTACTCGATAACTAGCGTAGTTTGAAAAAACAAAAAATGTTTAAAAAACTGGGCTCGTCCGGGATTTGAACCCGGGACCTCTCGCACCCTAAGCGAGAATCATACCCCTAGACCAACGAGCCGCTGTGCATTGTTGGAAAATCTCTAAACTTTATAACTTGATCAAAGGTGGTCCTACATTGCGTGTTTTTTTTATGTTTTTCATGATTACACGAACCACTAACTGTCGTCGATCTTTTCATCTCGACACGCATTGACTCAGAACCGGATTTACTGTAGTTCCTATTTTTCCTACACAGTCACAATGTGTGTGTGTGTGTGTGTGTGTGTATGTGTCCAGGCGAGGTGAGATGATTCACTCCTGCTCACTTGTGTTTTCACCGAATCCAAATGCGGAAGTGCCCAAAAGCCTGTGTTATCTCAAATTACCAGCAGAGGGCGACTCCACTGGTTGACTCTACGTCTCCCTTGATTTAAAAACGTCGGTAATCATTTTCCCGAGGAGTTCATTGTTTCAATCTGTCATTGAGTATTTCTACACTGTGGTGTTGCGATACCAATGGCATTTGAGTATTACATCAACCACCGAATATCTGTATTGTGTGGATGATTATGTGTTGATTCTGTGTTACCTTAAAAACTGTTGTTTCCCCCCCCAGGCCTAGTATAATAGCCCAGCCGTCGCTCCTGAGGCAGGGAGTCATCTCGTCGGTTGTTCCTCTTCGGTGCCGTCACCTACCGGCCTGCCGACGTGGCGGGGCGGAAGAGGAGCCGCTGTCTGGCACCACACGGGTGAGCTGCACCGTCACTTTGTCAAGAAACAAAAACTGTCTTCGAGCTTTAGAAGTTTCTTCTTCTTCTTTTTTTTTTTTTTACCACAACAACCGAAAGACTAAACTCTGCAACGTTGATGTCGCTTTGTCAGTGGACACGCTGCAGTGTTGAACGTTTGTTCGAGTGTAGATCGTTAAAATGACAACAATGCTGTGAATAATGGTTTTCATTGTCATATCACTTTGGAAAAAGAACAGTGGTCTTTGTTGACTGTCCTGTGGGGACGTTGTTCTGCATGTTGTCATGATGGAACTCTGTGTTCAAAGCAAAGTAGAGGAGGCTTTGACTTTAGTGGATAAATGGTCACATTGATATCATGGAAATCATTTATTAATTTAACAAGTTTGGAGTAGGATTAGGGCTCAGCATCAAAGGCTATCTGGAAAGTTTATGTATTACGTTTAACTCGTAAATATCATTCTTATTGCACAAGCCGTAAACAAAATGTTGTCATCATACATTTACATTTTATACTTTTCTGACTCGTTTTCCCAGAGTGTCTCCTTTTCTGGACTATTGCACGTGTGTGTATTTTCATGATCGTGGTTTATTTACCGTCTTGCTCGCACTATTTGTCAGAGATAACGGACTATTTGCTGCCAGGAAAACAGCTTCAAACAAACTCAACTGGGATTGAAAACAAGAGGATGACAGTGATCATAGGAAATCATGCACAGCCAATGACCAGCAGGTGGCGACATTGAACAGGAAACGACAACCAGTAGTGTGGCGCAGTACAGTGTTTTATGATTTTCTTTGACTCAGTTCCCTCAGCACATTGAATATGCAAAACTTTAAACTTTTTTAAAAATTATTTTTGTCTCATTAATCTCCTTCTTTCCATGCAACATGTAAAGAACGAGTCTACGATGAGGCAAGGCATCATGCATCAAGTTAATCAGTGTCACAATGTAAACATTGAATTTGAATCCATTTTTAGATTTAAAAAATAACCGTCATTCTTGAATAATGCTGTCAAACAGTCACTATTATTGGATGACTGTGATTGTAATTCACTGTATCAGCTTACTTCTTTAGTTGTGTACACAACTTGTTTACTTTTAGTCATCAAACGTCAGATGTTTCAAAGTGTAAGTGTAATCTTTGAATATACATTGAGCTAATGTGGTATGATGATGACAGAAAGCATATAACTGCAGAAAAGCATAAGAGTAAATCTGTAAGTCAGCACCTTCAAACCACAATTTACTCTACAGGAATGGAAAACTTGGTCCATTTCAACATTTTGACAGTAAAGAAAACAGAATCATATACTGTAGTGGCGGTGAGGTAAATGACAGGAGTGTTGCAATGATGGTCACCTGGGTGAAAATAGGGACAAATGTTTTGCAAGCATGCTGAACAGAATCAATGATCCTTATTTGAACTTTGTGCTGATATGGGGTTAGATGCAGTCCAAAACATGTGAGTCAGTGTTTTGCAAGTGAGGACATCAGTTGTTTCGTTGTTTGAATAGTTTCGCACACTGAAATTAATCATATTATTCAGTTGATTAATCTAAAAATTGACAAAAAAACAATCAAACGATTTCTCATTCCAGCTTCTCCAGTGTGAGAATCTTGATTTTTTTTGGTTTTATGTCAGTGTAAACTGAAAATCAGTAGGTGTTTGTGGTGCATTAGTCGGACAAAACAGGGCAACCGAAGACGTCGCCTTTTGGAAAAATTTGTCCGACATTTTTCAATATTTCTGAAATAATCCATGGGAGCACTAATGAAAATTATGATCTGAAAACTAAGCCAACGCAATTGAAAAATATTATAAGGTGTTTTGTAATCATCGTAAATACACATAAAGATAAGTCACGATTACTAAATTAAAACATCTATTTATACTTTTATAAGTTTATATTTATGTTATGTCATAAACACAGTGTGCACAGTGTGTGTTGTATGTCAGCTGTATTTTGGTTGCCGTGTACAATGATATATGAAGATGCACAGCTCAACACAAATCAAACATCTCTCCTCTTCCAGATCACCATGTCCCAGGCTGCCACCTCTGATGTGGACCCCTCTGCAGACACCACCCCACCACCTGACCAACGCCCCCACGCTGAACCTGACTCCTGTCAGGATGTCCCAGCAGCCCTCACACCACCCGCAGCCCCTCTGCAGCCTCCTTTGATCCCTGACAGTTGCAGCCTGCCACAGTCCACCGAGGACATGACCACAGAGGACACCACCGACCGGTCCGACTGTTCAGAGGGTCCCGCTGACCAACCGGCAGAGCGGGCCCCCGAGGGTCAGGTGATCGTATGTGATCAACCAGTGAGTCTGGAGCCAGACGCAGAGGCTGTGGCAGAGGATGTGGAGGTTTGTAGCACGAGTTTCTCTACCTGTTTTGATTATATTTCAATTCAATTTCCTGTTGACGTTAATTGTGAAATCTTTTGATTATTGATTGATAGTTTAATAATATTTCTAGCAAAAATGCCCATGCCATATTGTTGTCTTTTTTTCATCTCATGTGACAGGAAGAGTGTAATGTGGTCATTTATTGGACTGTGGATTGAAATAAACAAGCAATATCAAGATGTTTCTGGGGCTTTGGAGAATTTTAATTGTCATTTGTCACTATTGTCTGAAATTATATTGACCACATGTTTAATAAATATTTAAAATAATGATTAGTTGCTGCTCTAATCGGCTTCATCCTTTAATATTTGGAACTACGGGTACTGACATTAGCAGCTAATGCAGTGCCTCCCACCTCCTTGTTATTTTACATATTATGCGTAGAGCAGAAAGAGTGTGCTACATGTGTTTGTGTGTGCAGGGGTCACTTGAGGAGAAAGAAAAAGGCTGGGGAGGTTGGGGTTCATGGGGAAAATCTCTTCTGAGCAGTGCCACCTCCACAATGGGTACGTCTCTGGTTCTTATTTCTTTTCTTTCTCGCTCTCTTTCTTTCACTGTGAGTCTAAACTTTGTGTGTGTGTGTGTGTGTTTATTTGTGTGCAGGTCAGAGCCTGACCTCCGTGAAGGAGAAGGCAGGTGAGGCTCTGCGTCTCCACAGGACCTCAGTAGGAGAGGAGGCACAAGAAGAGGTGGTGGAGGAGGAGGGAGCAGAGGTGAAGACAGAGGGAGGAGGAGAAAGTGGAGAGGCTGACTTGTCCAGCTCGGTGGTGAATTCCTCTGCGAATGCTGCGGCTTCTAGCAGAGGCGTTTTCTCTACAATCACACATGCTGTGCAGAACACAGTGAGTGCACAATTTGAATAATAATTACTCTTACTGCTGAGAATGTGATTCCATGTTCATGTAGGAATTCTTGTAATTATTATTTTTTTGCATTTCCCTTTATTTTTGTCTCTCCAAGGGTAAGTCAGTGATCAGTGGCGGTCTGGATGCCTTGGAGTTCATTGGAAAAAAGACTATGATTGTTCTTGCTGAGAGCGACCCAGGTTTCAAAAAGACCAAGACCCTGATGCAGAAGACGGCATCACTGAGTCAGGTATGGAGACATCACACACACGGAGCTCACAACAAGTCTTAGAAAACCATCAGCTAAATAATCTGAAATGTGTCCTGTGTGTCTGTAATTTCTCAAAAATAACAGCTGCGCCGCAATCTTATGTTACAGTTTTATTGTGACTTTTTCAGATGTTGAAGGAAGCCAAGGAGAAGGAACGGGCACGTCTGAGTAACCAGCCAATCAGTGCACCCACAGCGCACTATGGCATTCTGTTCGACGACTTCCAGGGCTTGTCTCACCTCGAGGCCCTGGAGATTTTGTCCAATGAGAGCGAGGCCAAGGTGAGGAACGAGTGTGAGGAATACCGACAGTTGCAGCCAGTTTAAAATAGTGTATGTAAAGTAACGTGCATCTGCTCTTAGGTTCAGGCGTTCCTGTCCTCCCTGGCGGAAGAGGAGCTGGAGGAGGTGAAGAAGGAGCTGATTTTAATCAAAGATATTTTCATCAAGCAAGAGGAAGGGGAGGAGGAGGAGGAGGAGGAGGGAGACAGAGAAGGAGAACAGACGAAGGAAAACGGTGATCTAAGTTCCCAATTACACTGTTCTACCCCCCTGTGTGAGTGACCCAGACCAACCAACCAGACCTGCTGGAGGTAGAGGCGGTCCCTGAACACTGACCCAGGATCAGTTGGCTTGATTCCCATTTTCTGTTTAAACTCTTGCAGAGAGACACAAGGTCTGACACTGGAACACACAGAAGTTCAGAAAGGGAACTGAAATTTCACTTCTGGTTGAATTTTTTCAGTCTTTACCTGAGCAAAGTGTAAACCTTTGAGACGATGAGACGCTGCCTGGCATTTGCGGGCCGATCTCAATTTTTTTTTAATTCACTTCAGCTGAATAAATGGTTATTACTGCCTCCAAGTGAGTGAACCAAAGAAAATAGAATATAAATCTTTGATGATGATAACAATCACTATAACATAACGTCCGTTGCACTACTCAGTGATACTTTATGTGATCCTATTTTGTTCTTCCTCCCCCACATAAGGGTCATGAACGGAGCAACAGTTTTGCTGCCAGCTGGATCCCCGTCGGAGGCTGTGTTTCATTGAGGCGTGAACTTGTTTATTTGCTGAAGAAGTAGAAAATGTTCTATCGAAGTGAAATTCAGTCTCGTGGGGTGGGGGGTGGGGTGTTGTGCCATTTGAAGTATTGGTTTTCATCATGTCACCAGCCACAGTCACACTTTAAAAGCTACATGTAAACTTTGACTGTGTGACAGGTGCCTCGGGCGATGTCACAGCGGAGCAGAGTTCAAAGCAGACAGGTCTCCCTTCACCTGGAGGGTTTAACACAGTGTCTGATCCAGTGTTGGTGTTCAGGGGCCGATGACACATTCACATCACCTCACTGATTCAAAAACAGGAAACAATCTATCAGAGCAAGACATTAAACCTGCATGTGTGCAGTGCGCATAAAGCTCTGACTGTGGTTTAGATGCAGGGGTTTGCATTGATTTAGCACGAAAACGAGAATCTGAGTTTTCATCAAATCTCTGCTGTGCTGTTTGCTGCAGACACGCAAAAATCTGATCTTTATGAACTCAGCATGGGGGAAATCAAAGCATTACTGGCATGTGTTAGAAATCTGTTATCTTTTCACACTTTATGCATCTGTGGCTTTAACATCCGGTGTGTGTGTGTGTGTGTGTGTGTGTGTGTGTGTGTGTGTGTGTGTGTGTGTGTGTGTGTGTGTGTGTGTGTGTGTGTGTGTGTGTGTGTGTGTGTGTGTGTGTGTGTGTGTGTGTGTGTGTGTGTGTGTGTGTGTGTGTGTGTGTGTGTGTGTGTGTGTTTCTGTTTCTGTGTGTTTCTGTTTCTTCCAGCTGCTGATGGCGAAGAGTTTGTGAGTGTTCTCACTGAGCTGCTGTTTGAGCTTCATGTTGCTGCCACGCCAGACAAACTAAACAAGGTTCTCACACACACACACACACACACACACACACACACACAGATATATATTTTTTAATGAAATGTTGATGATACACAAACCAGCTGCGCAGTCCAAAAGGGCAAAACAATTTCAACACTGCAAACTGAGATGCTCCCAAAAATCCTTTAATCCTCATACGCTTTCATGAAATAATGTTTATGTAGCCCATGCAGCCCATCTGTGAATCCCAGGTGGAGCCTATGAATGATATCAACACAAACACAAAACCATTTGTATATTTACAACACAAAACTCAGCGATATCATTCCATCAGTCACATGGGTAGAACAACATACTGAACTCTCAGAAAACAAGATCATCTTAATACATTGAGATAGCTTGTAAATATAATTGATATAGTATCGGCTCAATCTCACCATGACAATTTAAAATCAGACTGTATGACACAATATGGATATGCCTGTTAGAGCTTTACTGCAAATCCATCACAATGAAAACACATCACACAGCTCTCCTCCAGTAGACCATAAGATATTGTATATTCACATACTCGTTCTGATGGACCAGTTTTTTAAAGGTCAAGTAATTATTTTATTATAATTAAATGCTCTTGATGCACTGTCAGTAGTCGAGTGGAACAATCAAGGCTATTAATATTGGTTATTGCGCAGTTAGGAAATTAGTGACTGATGAAGATGCAGTTATCCAAGATAATATAGTCATAAACAAAACAGTATATCACAATATTTCATGACAACGTACCTCATGTCCTTTTTCATTTTACCTGTTAAACTTTCTCAATCCTTCTTCCAATGTTAAGACATTTGGGTGAAACAAATACACAGCACACACACACACACACACACACACACACACACACACACCACTCACACATACCTGCTGCAGTCTAAGTAGTAATATAAAAGTTATTGCCTTAGAAGTCCAACTACGTGATCAAATTCACTTCTATAGAAACCACATTTGCATATATTCGTGCATATGCATATAATTAGAATACATCAGGATGGCGATCGCTCACTATGCTGAGCTGACGGGTGGTAATTATGCATTTCCAGGCTCGGATGAGGGCCCATGATTGGGTGAGCAAGGTGGAACAACCTGTCACCACGGAGACAGTTGGCAGGGAAACGCAGGACCAGCTGGCAGGAGAAGCCACATCTGCAGAGAATGAAAACGAGGAGAAGAAGAAAAATGAAGAGGAGGAGGAGATTAAGGGCGGAGAGGAGGAGAAGAAAGAGAGAGAGAATGACCCCAGATCAATAGAGGTGAGGTCAACTCAGGGGTGTGACCTTTTCTCTCATTTTTTTTCTCATTTAAACATAATCATCTCCTGCTGTCACATTTGACATATGTAGCGATTCTGTGTGTGTGTGTGTGTGTGTGTGTGTGTGTGTGTGTGTGTGTGTGTGTGTGTGTGTGTGTGTGTGTGTGTGTGTGTGTGTGTGTGTGTGTGTGTGTGTGTGTGTGTGTGTGTGTGTGTGTGTGTGTGTGTGTGTGTGTGTGTGTGTGTGTTCCTTCCTTCCTTCCTTCCTTCCTTCCTTCCTTCCTTAATCTCCCAATCTCCAGGCTGTCTACCTGTCATCAGTAGGAAGTCTGGCAGAAGTGACGGCTCGCAGTATCGAGCAGCTCCACAAGGTGGCAGAGCTCATCCTCCACGGCCAGGAGTTAGAGAAACCAGCCCGAGACCAGGCACACATCCTCACCAGGTGTGTGTGTGTGTGTGTGTGTGTGTGTGTGTGTGTGTGTGTGTGTGTGTGTGTGTGTGTGTGTGTGTGTGTGTGTGTGTGTGTGTGTGTGTGTGTGTGTGTGTGTGTGTGTGTGTGTGTGTGTGTGTGTGTGTGTGTGTGTGTGTGTGTTTTCACATTTTGTGTGTATTAGGAGCATGATACTGAGAGGAGCAAGTTTGGCTAAAATCTTTTTATTGTAGGTTGACCTGTGCCATGTGTAAGGAGGTGGAGTGTTTGGCCAAGAAGTTCTCTGATTTGCTGCCTCTTGTTGGGGTAGGTGAGAGTGAGTGTGTGAAACGAAAGGGCAGCTTGTAAACAAATCCAAGAAAATCTGAAAACCAACTATTTTTTTTAGTCAGTCTTTTGGGTAACTATTCCATCACAACGACCATTATCTCATAGCAGCTGGCAGAGCAATGTTTTAGTAGGACGTGTGTGTTTGGATTTTTCAGTTGGCAAAAACCTTTTGCATTTCCAATGAATGTAGTTGAAGTCTAATTTCTGAATTTCACCCTCATCCTCCACTTCCTAATCTAACAATGCGGTTTGAGGAGATGTGGAGGCAGACACTCTGCAGCTCTGAAGCCATGTCCACTTTTGAATGATCCAAACATGTCTGAAGTATTTTATTTACATATATAACTATACCATAAGACATAAGAGGCTTTATTGTGATTGCATTATAACGGGATTTAGATTGGTAGCTCTCTGAGACACCAACAGCAATATTTAAACAGAACAAGGAAGAGAAGTCACGAATATATACAAAACTAAAAGAAAAATATATGCAATTTAAAAAAAATATTTCAATACCACACCCTCACTCCTTTAATAGGACAAGTTTTTACTCACTATGCAGAAAACTGTGAAATGCAAATAAAGAAGAGTCATTGATTAAATCAGCTCCCATTGCCAAACTGATTTTAAAATTTTGTCCTTTGTTATTCAAGTAAATTGTTGGCTGGTGAAGTAAGGGCAGCCACTCTTCCATTCAATGAAGGAAAATGTAGAATGTCTCGGTCAAACAACTTGGCTCATTCATGTGTTTTGGAATAAAGTGGAAGAATGTTTGTCCTTGTAATTTGTCTGGTGTTTTACCAATTCAAATATTTATTTTTTTCCTCACTGCTGCTTCCTGTCTCTAATCTCTTATTTTCCCTCAGGGCCAGAGCAAAGCAGAGGAGCTGAATCCACTGGTCGACATTGTGCTGCTAGAGGTACGATACACAGATCTTTGTTTACTCAAATTATCCTAATTATAACCAGTTAAATTAATTTAATAATGTTGTAGTCTCAGTCTGACTGGTGACTGTAAGGAAACTCTTGATCATAATTCATTCGTTAATGTGTAATGAAGTGTCTTGCAAAGATTTGTTAACAAATTTATGAATGAGAAAAATCACATTAAAAATTGATTTTGAACATAGTTAAAAATACAATTTATTCCAAGTCCAATCAGCATTTGAAGTCTCAAAATCTGAGCCACATATATTGATACACAGTATTTCTTTATGTATTAAATGTTACAGGCTTTTCTTTTTAATATATTCCTTACAAGTAGACTATATATTATACTGTGATTATGTTTTGTTACCTTATTTGTTACCTATGTCATGTTGTATGTGGTATATTCTCATGCTGCTTGTTTGTTTTGATTAGGTTAGGATACAATTATATTATATTCGTTATGCTCTGTTTAAAACCACTGTTGAAAATGTCCAATATATTCATATGGAAATTATAAAATAATTTCAACTGCAAATGAGTTTCGTTTTTTAATTTTTAAATACCTACCAAATCTTAAAGTTGTTAAATTATGCTTTTTGATGTGGTAATTCTGGAAAGTGATGATGATGATGATTGATGTCGTGTTTCCAATCCGCAGGGCTCCAACAGTACCAACTACATCCAGAATGCGTTTCAGCTGCTGCTTCCCGTCCTGCAGATCTCCCACATCCAGAGCCAACACTGCAGACCCAGCACAGAACCAGCGGCACAGACAGAGCACTAACACTCACACACACTCACACACACTCACACACACCCGCTTGTCTTAATATATCTATTGTTGTACAGTGAGCCATTAGACAGAGATGAGATTATTCCAGATTAAGTGCTTGTATCTATGTTAAGTGCCTCAGTCACTGGCAGAAGATGTTTATATATGCAGAATATAATCTTGAAGATCATAGTAAAATTAACAGATATATGTAAGAAACGACCCACATGCAGGTTGTATGTGTGTTGCCTCCACCTTCTATCTCTAAATGTTATTTTGTTTTGCAGTTGATAGTTGCTTTGAGGAACCAAACGGTGTTCGGAGCTGTGACTCAAACAAAGGTGCTTTTCTACCTTTTCAACCAAAGACAAAACATGACTAATTGTGTTGAAGGGAACACTACATTAATGTATATTAAGCTTTTTTTGCACTCCTTATGGTCCATTGTTATTTTAGAAAGAAAGAGATTTGATTAACACCAGTGAAATGTCTGTTTTGCAGAATTGTTTGAGTTTGGATTGAAACAAAATGCCAGTATTAGTGATGAGACGCCAGTTTTTTTTGTTTTTTTTTTAAATGGATTATATGAAGCAACACTACGTTAGACTTTCCTCTTCTCCAGTTTGATATGAAAGAAAAATCTGATCTTCATACTTTAAAGTAGGAAACATTAAGTTTATTCTTCTTCCCTCATGTGTACACTGAAGATGTAGTGTATCTAAATTCATTTCTTATTTTGTTTAGTTGTGCTGCTACACTGAAAAGTGTATACTCACATTTCTTGGGGAAAAAAACATCCAAAACATGTAGGTGGCTTTTCATTTTTCTCTTGCCCTCTTGAATAAAGGCTTTTAATAGTGTTTTGCCAGGATCTATTCATTAATACACTAATTGATCCTCAGAGGTAAATATATGAACCATTTTCTGCTTAACCTTTTCTTTGACCACCAGCAGAGTTTAAGCAAGAATTTGCGACATTCTCACGGTGCATCTGTTTTTTAATATCCAGTGTTAAACTGGCTCTTTGCTCCAAGCCTGCAGTTAATCAGACCCCAGTAAGATAAAGTGCTTGCTTCCCCTTTTCACTTCTCCCTCTCCCCTTTTACACACACATTGATTCAGGCAAGAAAGCTTCTCGTAGAAAGCAAAGAAGATATCAGTCAGTTGTGTCATAATGTTTCGGCTCAGCCCTGCTTCTGCCTTACAAAATTATTCGCAATGAGAGGTGGAAAATGTTTGGGGAGCCGAGTCATATATTCAACTATGGACTAACTTGTTAAGCTTGCCCTCTTATAAAATGCCCTGAGACTGTTTGAGAATGAGATATAGCAAATAAATCTGTTTTAACCATCTTCATATGTTTCAGATGTTTTTATTTTCAACATGACGGTGAAGCTTGAACTTGATTTTCACTTAAAGACCATGTCTATGCTCCTCTCCTCTTGCTGCTCCTCTGTGAGGGAGGAGATGCTCGGGTTTCCACGATGGTGCAGATTTGCTAAAGACAGACGAGATAGAAAAGGTAATAAACACACTGGAGTTAGATCATGTTGAAAACAGCCAGGATGGGCATTATCTTAACTTTCTTTAGATTTTAATACATAGATTGCTGGTTACATAAGACTTCAACTTTGCTGATTATCTCATAAAAACACAAAATTAGGTATAATTTACAGTAAAACGGGGACCAGATACGGTATCATCTTAAGTGAGGTAGCATGTAAATTAATGAAAATGATCAGTGGTGGAAAGTAAACAAGTATATTTATTCAAGTATTCAAGTTAATGTTATACTTCTTCTAAATTTCACAGGCAAATATTGCACTCTTTTATTCAAGTGTATTTATTCAACTTTTGTTACATTGTAATTTAAAATATTAACACAAAATATGATAAACTAATAAATGATGATGTATTTTTTTTAGTTTGAGCAACCCAGCGGTACTTGAAGTTGTTAAAAGTGGTCCCACCTACATGCTGCCACATTAAAGTGATCCTCAAACACTGATGCCTCAAAAATCATTTTCCAATGATATGGTGTGCAGTTTATTATTTTTTTCTTCTTAAAACTAGGGGAAGGTAGGAAAGATTTGTATTTTTAGATTCTTCATGTTTGGTGAGGGACAAAAACTTCTGATCAGTCAAGAAATAATGTTGAAGCATCACCCTGATTCCTACATCATTTCTATTTATAACACTTCCTCCCTCATTAATCTATGGTCCTTTAAATTATAGATTCCAGTCACACATGTTTCTCTCATGAGGGAGTCTGTGTTCCTGTCAAGCAAGGTATGTGTTGGTTCATTTTTGCAGTTGTTAAAAGTGTTTGTTTTATTGTCTCTCTTTATTTATTTACCCTATATACTTAAATCTTTAGATTATATTGTCCTTTTCTACTGAATGGGCCTTTTTTGGCGGGTTGTTTTTTGAGTTTTGACAGGGGCTGCGTGGAGTAGCCATATTGAATGCTTTATTTTGCAGTTTGACTCACCCTAGCTTGCGACATTTTGGGAGTGGTTTTTCATTTAAATTCTATGGCCTCAGTGTTCCAACATATATTGTGATAAATGCATCTTTTTGACATATAGCCTAACTGCTTTGTCCCCACTGAATGCAGGACTTTTACTGGTGACAGGTTATTTCTGCTCTCAGGTTTACTCGGGATCTTTTTGGTCCATTTAGTGAAAGATCCGAGTACTTTTGAAGGGTTCCTAAATGGAAATTGAAGGTTTCTAAATGGAAACAAAAACACACACTTCCATCTATCTCCCTATCAGCTTTTATGATTGTTATAGTCGTGACTTTACCAGTATAGCAGTGGCTGATATTTCCATCCATCAGAGTCTCTATGTCATCTGAAAAAAAAAATGTACATGAGGACTATTAACACAAGGGATTCACAGAAATAATTTCATGTGCATGGGATAATATTCATCCATCTGAATTTGAAGTGTATGTGATTGCCTACCTTTAGAGTCGGCTTCTTTGATGGGAGATAGTTCTGTCCATTGGAAGAAAAAGAAAACATTTTGATTGACTGAAACAACAAAAATGTCCAGTGTTTTTTTTTATTCCAAACTACATTCAAGAACTGACCTGACCAAGGCAGTGACGTATAGGAGTGAAGGACTGGAAATATTGGACAATAACAGGTCAGAATATCTTTCCACTTTAGGTTTATGAATTATTATTATTGTGCAATTTACCAAAGTTGTTACCTGTATTGGTGAAGGTTTCTGTGCGGTTCTCTCCATCTAAGATGGAAAAATTGAATGGTATTGAATAGTTTTTTATAAGTGTATGAATGAAACATTCATGTGTTTTGGGGTTCGAAAAATTGCAAGGGACAAATAAAAGATTTGGAAATTAAATGAATTAAAATTTCATGATGCCAGAGAGTTAGACTAATAAATTCAGGGATTGAAAGATAGAAGTTAGAAAGGTTGGCTTTAAAAGATGTGTACACAAAATGTGGAAATGAGGAAACGTGAACTAGTGGATAAAGGTGCATTGAAGACATTAACAGTAACAGTTTACCATTTAACTGCTGACCAGAGAAGTTGTAAACAGGGCGCACCATGGGCTTTCCTGATGAAGAGAATAAACATTTTCAGGTCCACTTCAAAAGATCAAACTAACCCAAAGAGCATGCACAGTGTGTTTATCTCTGACTTACTGCGTGAGCGTTTCCTCAGGTAGAGATTGCTAAGCACAGATGTGACTACAGTCAGGAGCACCACACACAGAAGAGCCAACCAGATCACCCTGAATAAACACCGCCACTCAGCTGGAGGACAGACAAGGATAAAAAACAGACGTCAGCAACTATTTTTATCACTGATTTTTATGTTAATGTCATAAAACTAAAAATGTTTCATAATTAGCCAGCCTTTTGTGGTTAAAATGTTGATGAATGAATCAAATGTTTCAGGGCAAGTGTTCTTGACATATGACAAAATCTTACCTTAGAAATAGATACACAGAGAAGGATATACTTGGTGAGCAAGAGAGAATAAAAAACTGAAAAATGTGAGACCGAAAAAGAAAATACGTGTTCACAAATGAAAGTAAAAGGGATTGTATGGAAAAATATCGGGGCGGTACTGAAAAAATAAATTGAGATGGGTTTCCAGCTTTCATTATGCACACTGGAAAATATGAATTGTGGGTTTACGCAGTGTTGGAGACTCAACTAGAGAGCAAACAAGACCAAAATCAATACAGCCTTGGTGATGCTGTGGATTAAAAAGTACTGCAACTGTTGGAAAGTGTGACTGAGCATACAGAAACAAGGCTGAGATTGCTGCTGAGAGGGAGAATAGATAGAAATATGTTCTATTGGAAAAAATGACTCCACTGTGGACAGAGAGAGGAGCCGTGTTTGAATGAGATTGAATCACTTTCACCTAAATGAAAACTGAGTGGCCAGTTTCCTTGTGTCTTATTGTCTCCTCTCTTCTGCTGGCTTTAAACTCGGAGCTACACCGACTGCACGGGGAACAAAGAGGCACTGCTGATCCCTGACACCAACCTTTCGGTGTCCGTTTCCATGGCAGCTTTCCCTTCGCTGTCGCAGTCGAGAGCGTTTGATTGGCGAGCCAAAGGAGACAGCGGCTTGGATTGGCCAACTCCGAGGTGGGCAGGACAGGGAGACAGCAGTAGAATGCCGTCTGTCCTTCATCACCCTTCTTCTTATCCTCCTCTTCGCCTTGCTCCTCAGGTGGGTGGAGGTCTAAGGAGCTGTAGTTACTGTGGCCATACAGGGTGAGATTCAGGGTCTCTGCATCGCCCAGTTGAAGCTCCACTGAAACTTCCAGATGCAGCTTCAAAGCTGTGGCTAGATGGACAGAAAATAGTGTAAGATCTTAGTTTGCAGCCTGTAGATAAATGTATAGATATTTGGGGCCTACGGGGTAATAATAAAATACTTACTGGCTACCAATATGTAAGTGAAAGGGAAATCAGGGTCCTGACATCCATCTTTACATACAGTCTACAGTCAGGACCAAAGTAGTTTTATCCAAGTATTACTATCCATAGAACCACTAAAAACTACAACTTAGCTGTGCAATACCTGAAGACGAGCTGTTGTTGTGTAATTCTGCCATGTCCATATCTGTTTGACACATGAACAAGCTCTTTTCTGAATCCTCGCTGCCTCTCCTGGAGTCTGATGCAGGACCTGTCATGTTGATGTGATTCCCATGTGTGCAGGCCCGCTCCCACTTTTCCCGTTCCGCAGTCTGAGAGGCGTCGCACATATCCTTTCTCTTAATTTCAGCATCCCCGATCCTCCCACTCTCCCCCTTCTCCACCTGATTCCCTCGCTCACATCGTCGGTAGGGCAGACAGAGGAAGTTCACTTTTGATACTAAAAAGAAAAAAGAGAATTCAGGAGTGTTTCTCAGTGGGAGCAGGCTTTAAAGTGGAGAAAAAGTAAAAGTCAAAAATCAGAGCAAGAACTCAAAATAGAGGTTGTTGCATCCAGTTGGTATTTCATCTGATGGAGAGCTGCAAATGGGGGGGGGGGAGACTACCAGAAAAAACACTGAAGGCAAACACGTGCACGGGCACAAAGGCTAAAATATGTTGCTCTCAAAAAGAGAACAAGCTTTTCAAGGCAACACAATACAGAGACATTTTCAGAGCTGCTGTCAGTCAGTGTTGTACAGAGATATATTTGGGTATGATTTTTATCTCAGAAAGGGGGAAAAAAACAGACAGTCAGGTTGAATCAGAGTGTGTCTACAAGAAGGAGAAGAGACAAGACAAAGTGACTCAACAAAATGAAGTTCACTTCTTTTAAAGGTCGTCATTTGAGGTTGCCAAAGTTTGAACAACGGGTAGAGCAAACACTTCCTGTCCCAGAAGGTTTGTGAGCGGATAGTGAGATGTTGACATAGACCAAAAAAACACACACGTTAACACCGACAGAGGGGATGACCCTACATCTTGAGCTGTTAAGGACGACCCACCTCTGTGTAGCGAGAAGAATTCCGGGAGGCAGATGATGAAGGCGAGGATCACGAGGATGAGGATTTTGGTCAGTGTTGCTCTGGTCATGGTTGCACCATAGGTTCATACTCACCCACCCACTCACTCACACACACATTTCTTCACAACAACACACTTCTTGGGTGTGGTATCAGGTTCCTTCTCATATTCCTGCTGGCCCACTGCCCATCAGAGAGAAGCCTTTGGTAGAGCTTAAGAAGCCCTGAGCATGTTGCTCATAATTCATGTAGAGGCGGGCGACAACACAACGAGGCACGATCACACGTTTCAAGGCAAGTCAAAACTTCACTTCCTACTACACTTCCTGTCCTTTTCTCAGAGACAGAGAAACAACAAAGAGTTTCTATCAGCAAGTAGAAATGTTTTTGTCTGTTCGAGGGTTGGCGAAGGAGGTGGTGTGTGAGTGCCGATCCGCTCTTCAAAAGTGACTTTATTTATGACTTTAGATACACAGATGATAACGTATCGTTTATGCGTGGACAATTTATCTTGTGAAGAGGGATTTGATCATGTCTTTGTCTGTGTAAAACAGAAACAAAGGGATGTTTATTTTTGATTAAAAAAAAGAGGAAGGTTAGGATCATGTATGGGCAACCGTATCCACTATATGATTTATTCATGTTAAAATAGGAACAGAAACAAACTTCCCTCAATCTTGATTGTTTTCATTTTGTGTTAGTTTGCATGTCATTATTATGAGATTCCAAATTTTAGATACTGTGACAAAGCTTCTCATTATTTAGTGTCTCACAATTACTAGGTACTATAAAAATAATAATAAGAAGGTTTATCATGATTATGAGGAACTACGGTTATTAATTCATATCAGGTACTAAATCAGAAGAATCATCATGAGAGTTTAATGATTGCTAACTATGGGTCATAATTATTAGAAAGATTTTGAGTTTTCCTCACAATTATGAAGTACTAGATGATTGATGTCAGATACTAATTTATATATTGAATGTCAGTTTCCCTCAATTAGGACTATCAGATAATTATTGGCTACTGTCTCAGAATTTTGACATAGTTTCTCATAATTACGAGACACAAAGTTATAATTAAGAGAAACCATCTCATCAATATGACATAACATTTCATAATTATGTGGAAAAAACATAAATAAAACTTCATAAGTTTTATTTTATCCAAGGGGCAGAACTGCCCTCCAACTGTCCCGCTCCTTTATTCACCACCTGCAGTAGTGAAATGCCCCTGGTGTTCCTTTTCTTATTCAACTCTCAATATATGCAAAAACAAAAAAATATATGTTTTTTTCCTTTGTACCATCTAACTGGATCTCTGTTGGATGTTTAGTGTAGCTCAGATTTTATGGTTGGGTTCCTGAGAGCCACTTATCTTGGCAGGTCACAGACACACACACACACACACACACTCACACACTCCGAGGCTCAGACAAACACACATACTCAAACACATAGTGATGAGCATGGCTGCCAGGTGGAGCCTTATCTCTACTCCACACGACTCCCCTCTCTCAAGGCTCAGTCAGCAGCTTATAGAGAGGATGGAAATAGCCAAGCTAAAAAATAAATAAATAATAATAATAAAAAATCACTTTCTGTGCTTTTATGTCAAATCCAAGCTGCAACACTTTTCCAAATATCTAGCTGAAATGTATTGGTTATCACAGTACCTGCTGACAGTTGTGACATATAAAGTGCTATAGCTGTGTACCACTGTTAAGATCAGTTTGAGTATTAAACCGTTGGAGGGAGGGATAAGATTTAGTTTTAGGCTTAAGATTCGATTTTTTTTATATTCCAGTGGAGGGTTCAACCTGAATACACACTAACCCGTGGAGACTTGTGTTACTCCACTGATAGAGGGAGCTTTTACAGTTTTTTTTAGGATGAAGACTTTAAGGGCGTTTAATTGTGATGGTGATTGAGAAGTAAGTAAGTGTAGTACCCTGCTGAAGATGTCCTGAGAAAGACTACCTCCCTGCTTATGTAGCTCCATGACGCTTTTCTGTATTCGGGTCATTCATTCAAGCCCAACAAAATGTTCCCAGCAGAAGCCAACAACATATCATCATGGGCCGGAAATTTAATTACCAAATAATTTCCAAGAATTAATTACCTAAACTACTTAATTAGGTAAATAGTACAGGTACAATATAGGGCGTGTCCAACTGGTTTACTTTTTATTCATTTTTATTGGTTGAGAATCTTTTGGTCACTTTACAGCAAATGAATAAAACTCAATCTTTTTTTTATCAAGATTTCACAGTACTGTAATATTTTTTCAAAGCTGGGCCAGATGTTGGCAAACTGCAGGTCATTTGGACAGACGCTACTCATAATTATTTGAAGAGGTGGCTCTGCGGTTCACACATGGTTCACTGTGAAATTCACAAACAAAGTAAAAACAGTATGAATGATCATTTTGCACCAGAGGTAAAGTGTCGATAGATATTGTAGTATTTAAAGCACACTCGCCCTCATTTGATTAAGGTTTGTTGTTGTGAATAATTGTGGATGTCTCTCCTGTTCTTGGATGATTATTTTTATTTATTCAAATCAAACTGACATATTTGCAGGATTTTACAATATAGAGTGAAATGCATGTTCCACATTTTTCAGGGGGACCAGCTGGAATCATGTCCAGGATCGCCAAGTCTGCCTGAAACCTGCTTAAAAAACCTCAGGTATGGACTCGCCTGTTTGTTCAGTTTGTCTGTGTGATTTGTGGCCAGTAAACTGCTGTGGTGAACCAACACATCAGCCTTAACAGGAGGATAAAGCCTCCTTTTAGTTCCACACAGCGTGACTCCAAGGTGGGATATTTCTTCGCTGCCAGACCTTCGCTGTGAGTTTATCAGAAATCGAATAGGCTAAATCCTAACTGGGGCTGGTACTCTCTCCGTTTTAGTGCTTTTTATGCAGCAGCAGTGGACAAATATGCGGCTGTTAGCCGGCTTGTCGGGTCCAGACCACAGGTAGTGACAAGATCACTATACTTTAAGATTCTGTGTGGACAATGACATCCTGCTCTTTTATCTAACACAACCACCACGGTCATTGCCCCTTCACTAACAAGCTGATCCCACACATAGTTTCACTAAAGGAATTATTTGCTTTTTTGGGGAAATTATGCTCATTGACATTACGCCATTGCAGAGAGTTAGAGTAGATAAAAAAGATCAATACCACTCAACTGTCCATTCAATGTGAAGAAACAGCCAGTAGCTAGTTAGCCTAGCTTTCTGTCTAATAAATAAATACCTAACAGCGCCTCGAAGGATAACAATTTTATATACATAACTTGTTTTGTTATTCCATATATGTAAAACCATGTTTGCACTTTAGCTGTTGTAGGCTACTGATTAAAACACAAGATATATAGTAATGTATTGATTAGTGAGGTTTAGAGTTGCTGACATTTTTGTATTTTTTTATATCCACTATCCAACGACATTTTTCATTGTCCAAATCCTTTTAATTTCAACGATTCCATGGCCATTGCATTAGACAGCCTCAGCTTTAATTTTCAACTTTCCATCAGAGGAAATATTATCACAGTGTCGACTGTTCAGTCCATAAAGTGTCTGCGCTGTAATGAACTCCGCGGCCTCCGGGGACCACTAGTGGAGCATTGTTTGAAGACGAAAACTATCCACTTTGAACTTCTGAAACCTCAGACCATTTGAATCGGGTGATTCGTTAAGTGCTAATGTGCCTTGTAGCTCAATCTAAACTATCTGTCACAAAGTATTTGTCACATCACATCCATCACTTTTCCATCACGCTGCAGTCAGAGGCTCGAATGATGAACCCAACAGGGCTCTGCGAATGCTGCATGGGTATGAAGTGTGTGTATCTGTGTTTGTGTGTGAGACAGCGCCAAGGTGTGTGTCCTTATCAGCACTTAACTTTTCTCCAACACTCAGTGTTCATTTGCTGAACATTAACTGCATATCCTGTCAGAGGCGCTGACAGTCTGCCTCAGACTGAAACCATTGGAGACTGGAGGGATACTGTACGTGGGCTATTTCTGGAGCCCTGCATTACTGCACAATCTGACGCAGGGAGTTTAGCGACTGAATGTAACAGCGTGATGAGATTAGGGGTTTAGGTACAAGAGAGGATATTAAAGAACAGGCTGCGCACTGCAGGCTCAGCGCAGGTTATGGTTGTATTTCAGGCATTAGATGTTGTATTTGATCCTCCCGTCATGTCCTCACTGTGGTGTCTGAACCTAATCCCGGATCTGCTATAAGTGGACACGGTGATGCTCTCAGATAGGCTGAGACATCAATAGATACAACGATATTATTCAGAAGTTCATTCTGTACAGCAGAAATTGAGAAATTAGGTCAGACGGGTTTGTTTTGAGTTTTTAATGTGGTGTAAGATCTCTCATATCCTGTGTTTACGTTATTTTTTATATTATATTTTTATATGTATATATATTTAGTGGCTCTGTAGCTTCTCTACTAATCTGAATCTTTCATCTCAGGAGAATGCTTCAAACTTTCTTTCAGTAAATTGGCCCACTGCTTTGTTCTAGATTGAGATATTTTTACAGCTATCTGATGGATTGCTGTGAAATGTTGAATTGCCGTGAGTGTGACATTCAGGACTTCACAGGATGAAGTCTATTTAATTTGGTGATCTCCAAGCTATTAATGAAGTGCCACCAGCACATTGATATTTGTGGTTTTAAAGGGAAATGTATCAGGAACTGTTTGAATGCATCAGTGAAATGATGTTGTCTGTTTTCTCCATTCTTTTTGACCAGATACCTGCAGTTTTACCTTTGTAGGCTTCCCTAATGTTTGGATTTGACAACCATGTTTGCATAGGAATTCACAGGCAGTGGCCAGAAACCAGACTCCAAATGAATAATAATGTTGCTCCCTATCTGCTGGACGTGTAAATCAGCAGCAGTTTCTAACATGTTCGCCATGTCAAAAGATAATGATATGTCAATATTGAGTTCACAGCTTGTTTCTCTCAAGTTGCCAAAAAGAATCAGTCTGTGCAGTTTTTATGTTCTCCTTTTTGCGGATTTAGTGTTGACAGTATGTTTAAATGGAGCTCGTGGTATTCTCTTTCACTGTGTATTGACTAGGTTAAAGTCACTTTGTGGGGAAAAAGCAGAGAGACATAGCGGGAAGTGAGGTGAGCCTGTTTTTCCATTAAAAGCAGAGGAGGAGAGGCAGGAGGAGGGGAGAGAACGGTGATTTAGCGCAGTGTCAGCAGTGAGGCGTTGTCTAGCTCTCCGGAGACGAAGCCACTGTGAAGTTTTATGATTCTTTATGGAGAAATTACGATGTTTCATAAGACATTATCATCATGAGCAAACCTTTAAAGGTGACTAAGGTTTCCAGACTTATCCTCCTCGTGGCTCTAATCTGCCTGTCTGTTTCACAGCGCTTTATAATATCTGCTTGTGCTCTGAATGCAGTGTGTCCTTCATGCCCTCTCTTCTCTGCCTCTTGCCATCGCTCTCAGATGTTGGGTTGGGAGGAGCAGTTCTTTTTGCACTTTCAAAGGACGACACACTCACACACAATAAAGTGGGCTAAAGACGGGTGAATTTACTGGAAGCTCCGAGCCCTCATGGTGCCGCTTCTCTTTTGTATCCCTTCATATTTCACCTTCTCCCTCCCGCTCTCCTCTCCTCTGCTGTAACCTTCTCTGGTGAGAAAATGCCATGTCAATAAACGCTTTTTAACATGGGCAAAAATCAATATGCCCCGATTGCACCTTTCTTCAAGCGTATATCCATCAAACTCAGGAGTGCCCCTGCTCCTGTGGTTTCTGAGTGGTTGCTGTGTGAAAATGCATTTCAATATTTGTAGTGAACTTGAAATGAAAACCCACAAGGTTTTTAAGGCCCCTTGATTATTGTTCATGTTACCACTTTGTACTTTAAAGGGCTTTATTGGTTGCAACTCACACCATCAACTTTTATCGTCCTGAAAGGGAAATCTTGCCTGAAGGCAGGGTTGCAATAAAAAATGTATCATAAAAACACAATAAAAACACACTAACATAATCGCTCAATAAAACGCATGACAAATAGACACGATATTTACACCCACCCACACATATAACACCTGACAGTCGATCTCCTCTTGCAACCATCAATCCAAACATCTTTATTGCTGCTCAAGACTGATATTCTGTAATATTTCCTCTTCCTATCAAAGATAAAATAGGTGTGCTGCCCATTTATTCCACACACTCAAAGATCAGGATCATGGTGTTGCATTTAATGCATAAGTGTTTATTCAGGGGACTTGACTTTTGACTCACATAATGTCCTGACTCAACAGACTAGAAATAACCTGAGTTAATATAGAAATGAGTTGTGAGTGATGTGTCCATCCTGCCGACATTATCTTCAGTTTACCTGGAAGCTGCGGTGGAGGTTGCTTTAAGCAGTTAATGTTGTTCATGATAGTCTCAGAAATAAGTCAATTTGATGGAGATGCCGTTTCAGCATGTGGATTCACAACAATTTGCAAGGCTGCATTGATTTCATCTACGCCTGGGTCACCCCTGGTGGCTCATGAGGGGACAGTGGGTCATGATGTCTCCAGGTTGAGTCTTTGTTGTGTTTCATTAGTTTCCTGTCATCTCTCAAAGGTCCTCTCTCTAATGAAGACCTTAAATAATCCAAAAAGTGCTAAGGTAGCTTGCTTACTACATAAGATGACATTCCAATTCTTAATCATGCCACTGAGCTCAGACTGCTCACCCGTTGCTTCAACTGATGAAAATGGGCACAACACCAGAAATCTCTAAACACTTCAACAAATCTGAAGAATAGTCTGAGACCATGCTCATATGGTAATGCCTAAGCAAGTAGCACGATGCAGACCTTGAAAAGCAGAACACCAAAAAGTTTTGAATGAAGTTCCCACAGTCCGTTAAAGTTTAGGTTTATACGAAATTGATGTGTGCTCTAAAGTATTTCTGTAGCATCATGTGGGGGTTTGTTCCTCTTTAGCCTGAAATGAGTCATTTTAGTGGATTAAATGGGTAAAGATGATCTGCAATGTTGTTGTGACTTGCCTGTGGCTTTATAGAGAAAGCAATAAATTGTGTGTATGTGTTTATGCATTATTTGGGCCATGATACCCCTACTATTATAGAACTCTTCAACCATATACTGTAAGTGCTCACTCTGGTTTGTAGATTGTGTAGTATTTCTGAAGCAAACTATTCTTGTCACTTCTTTTTGCTTAGCCTGTGAAATGAGAATAAAACACACATTCACACAGGTTCTCATGCATGAGAGCAAATCTTATTTTAGGATTTTATTTTAGGATAATGATATTCATGAGTTTTCCAGAAAAGAAGCAAGCGGGATGTATTTGGGAGAAAGCCAGTGGGTACGTCTGACATTTCTGTGACAGTAGCTTTTCATGCATTTTGTGTTGTGGTCTAGATACAAGAAATATCCATCATTCATTGGAAGCAGGTTAATTCTGCTCCGTTAATTGTAAGAGATTTGGGCGTGGATAATTATAATCATACATCAGTGAGAACATTCAAGCCATTATGGTTTAATTAACATTTTATCACCGATCTCCAGACTCTGTTCTGACACACGCACACACACACACACGCACAACCACACACGCACACACACACACACACACACACACACACACACACTCACACCAAATGCTCTCTATCATCCTATGATTTCATTCAGTCTCTCCCTCAGTAAACCAGATGCATGCTAAAAGGTCCCTTGTGCTAAGATATGAACTACTGAGCTCCAGTTATGAGTTTATAAGCTGCATTGTCAGCGTCCTCTAAATGCCCCCTCCAGTAATTATCCCACCTACCGCTGATTAATGCTTAGTCACTCTGTCCAACAAGGCCCCCTGCCTGTTCCTCTTCTCCATCTCATTGTCAACACAACCTCCATCCTCTCATTTTTATTCTCAGTCTGTTTCATCCTGCCATGTTCCTTTTATCCTGAAGGAACTTACTTTAGTTATTTGAATGCAAATGGACCACCATCCACATAAAAGGTCTTAAGCAGAAGTAACTTGCACAGGGGAATTCATTCAAAGAACAAGTGGGAAACCGCCCTCGAATACACATTTGCACTCGCACCCACTGCTTTAGTGATTCTGGAAGTGCAAACTCAGGCAAAACAAGTATATTGGGGAGGAACAGTGCAAGCCTTCAGAAGCCTCCCGAATACACTTTATACATATTTTTGTTTTAATCTTCAGGTCTGTTGTCTTGCAGGACCATCCTCTGCATCCTCTGCTGCTGTTCTGCCTCTGCCATTTTGAACAATTAAATCAGCTGAGTGTCAAACAACCTCCATGCAATCACCCAGTAACGCTAAAATATCTACTGCACCCTCAAGATATGGACGATATAGTTTTCACTTGAATAAATACATTTTCTTATTTTGTCATCATTAGCATTGTTATAAATCTAGCTCACTGTATGTAGATATGTCAACATGCATATTCAGTACATAACCACCTACTTCATGTTTATAAAGTAACCTGTTACATAACTCATTCAGTATTAATTGCAGTACTTTGTACACCCTACACCCTCACACCACTGTATTTCTGTTTACAAGTTACTCCTCATGTTTACTTAAATATAGACATTTCATGTTATTTTTCTTTGTTGTTATAATTGCTCTTTTTTTTCATCCAATAATGTGATATGTTTTTCTTTGATCAGCTTTGTTGCCAGTGACTTTAGTTGTATTTTTATCTCTCTTTGGAAAATTGATTAATTGATTTATGTAAGTACATTGAGAGCAATGGAGAAAAAAATATACAGTCTCAAATTTGTTGTACAATGCTCAGCCACGAAGCTTATTCTGATTCATTGATCTGTCTTCTTGTCTGTTTATAATCAGCCATCAACATGAAATGAGGGTTCAAGGGATACCCAGCCATTACGCTTCTTTTATTTTATTTCCTTAGAAGACAGTGACTTAAACAAAACCTTCCATGTTTGCTATTTCTTCAGTGTGTGCAGATCAACAGGCAGCTAGATTAGTTGGATTGCAAGTTGCTCTGTAAGCAAAAGTGTTTACTTTTGGCCCGCCCCAGACACGAGCGCTGAAATTGTTTATGTAGGTTCACTGGAAGGTTTCAGGAGGTCCACACTGCTTGCCCTGGTATATGTTGCCATGCTGGATTCAGTGTCTTCCAAGCTTGTCTGCTAAGTTTTAAGTTACCAAGGACCCATAGTCTGAATGGATCCAGTTATGACAATCAGACCCAGTTAAAAATCGCCCAAATTTTGGCATTTCATTTTTGTTTGTTTCTAATTTCCTCTCTGTCCGTCTGAACTACTTCAACTTCTACTTTTCTACTAACGTCAGCTTCTGTTCCAGTCAGTGATATTTAGTGGTTTTGGTGTATACTGAGGATCTTTCTCTCCATATACAGATGTCACCTTAAAAAAACCACCTAAAATGAAGCCTTTACTTGTTGAATCTGGACTGTCTGAAAGTAGTAGAGCTTAGTATTGTTATTTTAGATGATGCATTTTCAGGTATTTGGGTATAGCAAAAATCTATACCTCCCTTATACAGGTGACAGCAGAGGTAATCAAATCGAGTGTGTAGGGAGGGGCCACTTCTTGCTCACTACTCCTTTTCTCGTCCATCTCTGTTTTTTCCACCTTTTTTTTAAGTATAGGAAAAATAAAACACAGATGCATCACTCACAAACACTTACACTGAGCGAGGAATTGATTTAGAATTGATTAGGTATCAACTGGCTGACTAATTACTGTAAGATTGTGACTCGTGGGACGTGACCGGTTTGAAAATAGGTTGACATTCAAGTAGAAGGAACCAGAATTATATGGCATCTTTAACCACTATTGTAATATTCATTGATCACCTTTTAATTCTATTTCTTCACCTCTCTCATTCGATCTCTGCCGCTGTCTGACCCCTTACCCACCCTCCATTGTCTCATAGGTTTATGGATCAATGATGGGGGGTAAGGTGACCTTCCTCTGACTGACCGATGTAAGAGCTTGCTGAATAGAGCCCTGCCTCATCCTGAGGATAAAAGGGCTTCATAGGCAATATCTATTTCATTCATTGTGCTCACAGTGGAAACACAATGGACCAGAGTATACTGGGGGGAAAATGTGGAGATAATTGTTGAACATTTGTCTAATTGGGTGGAAAGTGGTGTCATCAATTCGTTTTCATTGAAACTGCCTTTCCACAAAGAGGAAATAACTGTTTGTTTAAGTTTGGACTGTACGTATCTATTATGGATAAGGATTGTGCCATTGTTAATAAATAGAAAAAGCCAAAATGCTTTAAGTTACTGTGCGTTAAGCTCTCTCTGCTCCCTGAACAAAAGATTCTGGTAGAAAGTCTCTGACATCCAAATGGAGTGTTTCATCATCCGTAATACAAACGTTTCACTCTGTCAGAAAGACTCTCATATGACGCCAGGAAAAGAAAATCCCAATACAATCTTCCAACCGAAACACTTGTTGTGCTGTAGAGCTCCGGTGTGAGTCACTGAATCTAACATGTAAATTATTTTTCATTTCTACTTTACTCTAATGGATGCCTCAGTTTTCTTGACGTTTGATTCGGGTGAATGTTTTAAAGCTTTTAGGCCAGTGTGTCACCTCGAATAATTCATCAAGGTATTGAGGGACTGTCGGTACCAACATCTTTCTCTCTCTCTCTCTCTCTCTCTCTCTCCCTCTCTCTCTCTCTCCCTCTTCCATCTCTTTCACTCCCTCTCTCTCCTTGTGACACTCTCATTTCCAGGGGAGCGATGGGCTGTGATTGGCTTGTGGCTGCAGGGCAGAGTAAATTATTAAGGCCTTCTCTTTATTTGGCCATAAATGCTCTCTCTTTCTCTCTTTCTCCCCCCCCCCCCCCCCCCCCCCCCCCCCCTCGCTTTCCATCTCTCTCTCCCTTGTGTTTTCTACTTCCTCTCCTCCCTCAACACTCTGCCCATTTAGGAAGAGAGTGAACAGGAAAAGAGGGCACTGCAGCATGGGAGGAAAAAGCAGAAGGGGAAAATAACACAGACAAATGTGGTTTGTAATGATGGACAGAAACTGAGAAAGAATGTCAGTAGGGAAATAGGGAAAGAAGCAATGGAACACTGAGAGGGGGAGAGGAGTTACAGAGGGAGAGGGCTGATGAATTGCACAGCAAGCAATTTGTTATCCTCCACCTGCCGTCTACCCGACACCAAAATCTGAGTGTATCGTGCAAAAGCAAACACACTCAAGCTTTATACCTAAGTCTAAGAATAGAGATAATTTCCTTGTGTGTGTGCACGTGTGTTTGCTCACAAACTAAACCAAAGAGGAACCAGTTGAGTATTGGTGTCATTAGAGGCTTGTTAAACTGCCAAATGGTTGAGGGCGGTGGCAAATGGAAAAGAGAGAGAGAGGATAAGAGGCGGTTACAAACACAGAAAGAAAAAGAGAAAAAGAAAAAAATTGAGTTGTTTTCATTCCCATCAATAATTCAGGATGTGTATTATCTCCTGGTGTGTGCAGCTGCAAACTTCATGCCTCAGCGATTTTAACAGAGGCAAACAACCCATCACGTGTGCACGCACATACAGGAGAATTAGGGATCGTTTGTGTCATTTTGCGGGCGGACGTGTAATTTATGTAAGTATGGGATTCTTTCTGTAAGAAATACTGAGCACAGAAAAGTAGTTGGTTGATTATTAGAGTGCTTTGTTTATGTGTGTTGATCTGTCTTTTGAATGTATAACCAGCACCTACTTAGCATAACTTTAAATTCCCTTCTCCTCCAGTGTGTGTCTTTTATCTTTAACGTTGCTCTATATTTTATGGAAACACTGGATCAAATGACTGTGTAACTGTACAACCCAAAAGGTATCACTTTTTATTTTCCACTCAGCTCTACACAGCATTTTAACACCTCAAGTTCATGTTTTGGGTTTTTGTAGACCCCACCTTTCATGTTTTGGTTCTGTCTCACTGCTGTCATCAGTGTTGTGCCCAGCAGCTATTACAAGAGCCAGATATTTTTCCTGGTAGTCAGTTGGAAACCAAGACAGCTGTATGGTGACTTAATATTAAGTCATATCACAAATCACAAAATTCCCTCATGGGCGTACAATCTGTGCACAATTGTCTAGCTTTGGACCCTTCATTCAGATTAGGGGGGAAAACTCACAAACTCGCAGTTTTAACAAAATGTATTAGACTTTACGCAAGAAACAGAGTTCAATTTTTTTGCAGTTGTGGCAAGGATGCATATGCTTTAGCACTGTTATGTCGTAATTCAGTGCTGTACTTCACAAGGACTGAGCACGGTTTTGGTGTTGCATGAATCTTGTCGGATGCCCTTGTTCTGTTTGCTGATGCTGGAGGGCACAGTGTGATTTGTCGGGGGTCATATAATCTCACAACATCTGCTCATAAACTTCTGTTTGTCCTGCAGCGTCAGAATTTAATGAAATGAACAGGTACACACACCAAGGCCAATTGTCGGGCCGCATCAGATCAATGGCCACCTCCCATCACGAAAGACGAATATGTGGGTGTGTGTTTGGACAGGTGCTGATATAACAAGGAGTTTAATTAGATTGGATCAGATCCAGACACCATTGTTTTTCAGTTGTAGTGCTCCCATCATAATCATCATCATCTTCATCATCATCATCATATGCTGAAGTTGATACACAGCTAAATGTATGTGGTTGAATTTGGCAGTTTGCATTCTCTCTCCTCTTTTTTCTTCTCTTCATCCTCACGGGAAATTAGAGGAACCAAAGTTGGAAAGCCAGTGTGTGTGTGTGTGTGTGTGTGTGTGTGTGTGTGTGTGTGTGTGTGTGTGTGTGTGTGTGTACCCAGGTGATGTGCTTTAAGGCAAACAGGGAAAAACTATTTCCTCCTATCCCGACGGCACCAGGCATGGATCAAAGTAATTGGACAGTTCGGTTCACACTTGGACAGTCTAGAGCCTTGTGTGCATATGAGTGTGCGCATGCTAGTGTACGTGTATCCTTTGCCCGCTGGACCTGGTAGCAAAACACTTCCACTCAACACACATCCAAGTAATCACACATGCACACATGCACACACATGCAATATCATCTTTTCTCTCTACATTTGTGTTGAATAAAACATGGCAGTAAAAGTGTGTCACAGTCTCGCACAGTGTCACAGGAAGAGGATGGAAGGTTTCTGCTCCTGTTTGTCGGTGTGTGAGTGCATGTGCCTCCCTCTGTCAGTGCCAGGCACAGATGTAATTGTGGATAGTTTGGGTGTTTTGATCCTTTGCCTGCTGTGCTCCCATCTCTTGGTTCACAGGATTTATTTCTTGTTCTCGTTACTTCTTTCTCTGTCCGTCTGTCTTCCTTCCACTTCCTCCCACTCATTACAATCTACTAGTCGCACACACAAGACACACATAATTAACACTTCTCATAGAGCTGATCCATCATTTAAGGGGGAGGATAGGAAAGAAACGAGAGAACAAGGGTAATGGATGGAAGGCGGAAATTGGTAAATGGACAGAGGAGGTTATTACAGGAGGTGATCAAAAGAGGAATACAAAGGATCTGCATTAAA